>NC_092690.1:3594835-3819835 GCF_964275005.1 Diadema setosum
CTTATATAGGATTTGACCAAAGTTAAATATGGAGTTATCCACTAGGTATAGTCTGGTATGCTTTTTCTTTCGTCTCAAGACGTGTTGTAACAGGTCATCTGAAAGATAATACGGAGCTCCATTGTAATTATGTCACCGATATTTTACATTACCCATACCCACGCTGTATCAAAGTAATAATGCAAGACATGTTGTTTTTGCCATTAAGTACCATCTATCTATCAAAACAAATGAAGAGTTTGTTTGCAAAAACCGATAAGTCCATATTTGCCAAACGGAGATATTTGTGATTAAAGGTCAAGAAAAATAAAGAGAATAATAAGAAAATTTTTGCTTCTTTTGACCACAACTTTAAAAATTTACCTTTATATTTAGTGACCAATATATCATTTTAAAGGTATTATTTTGTACTTTATGACAGAGACCATACTTCAAAATCTAAAAAAATGGACTTATCGGTATTTGCGAACAAACTCTTCAAATCTAAACATGATGCAGCTGAATTCTTCATGCGTTGCACTGTCAATAAATGAACTGTTAATGTGCATTTTTCTTTGGAAAAAAAAAAACCAGATGCATCAAGTACTTTATTCTGTGAAAGTGCCGTGATAACGTACGAAATCTGGCTCATTCGTTTGTACTTGTGCTTTTTGTTTTTCTTTGTATTTTTGTTTGTTTGTTTGTTTGTATGATTTGTTTGCATAACAAGATTGCTAAAAAAAAATGTCTAATCTACAAAGGGTAAGCAATGTCTTTAAATTTGCATTTCGGCAGGGTCAGTCGATGGCCAGTGCTCCCTCCCCTCCTCTCCGTGTTCTCATTGCTCTGTTGATGGACACTTTGACGGAGAGGCCCCCGTGCCCCAGGGATCCTACCTGCTTTGGACCTGTGACATCGGCTACGTCATGGACGGGAGTTGGGAGATGGTGGTATGGGTGTGTGGACAAAACGATACTTGGATCGGACCCGAACCCATCTGTACAGGTAAATTTAGAAAATGGAATTAAAAAATTGAGGGGGTCGGTGCAATATAGTGCTAACCCACAAAATAGTCATTTTGATATAATCGCTTTGAGTGTTGGGAAAGTCCATACATTGTACATTAATGAAACATGAATGCATGCATTTTTACCATCTTATTGGTTGAATTCAAATATGATATTTTCACGGAGGTTAGAGTGAAGAATAAGGATTATGAACATGCATGTAACTCAATTTTTGACACAAGTGTGGGTCAGCACTATATTGCACCGACCCCCTCAATTATGTCTCTGTGTTGGAGAAAAAAAAAAAACCCACCTCTTCTTCCTATATGATCATAAACCCGTGCATATACTATTTTGTGTAACTGTTCTCTTTATGATAACTGATTTGCCTCCCTGTACGTGTAAGATAGACCTGAAGCCCATCGTGTCGATCGAATCTCACGAGATGTGCGCATTTTAGTCAACATAATTTGCTCATCTTATTTTGTTTTATTTTTTATGTTTGTTTTCTTTTCTTTTTTTCTTTTTTTTTTTTTGGGGGGGGGGTCCATATCCTGGGATGCTTAACTGCGTGCTATGATTACACTGATTTGGAGAATAAAAATTCCCATAAATTTGCCAATTTCAGTTCCATCTAATCGAAGTGTCTCATATCCCATTCCCCTATATCTGTGGCTACAGAGGTCACGTGTTCATCTCCCCCTGTACCTGCCCACGGATCAATAGTCGAGGATGATCAACAGACATACCATCAGGGTGACAACATCTCGTATGTATGTGACACTGGTTATTCTTTGAGCTTTCCAAACTCCACTGGAAACCTAACGTGTGGGACCGATGGGAGATGGATTCCCGACAATGCCCCAATCTGCCGAAGTGAGTATACATGCCGGCACCGCGCTTGAATAATAATCGTGATTGAATCTATTCACTGTATTTATTTATTTTCTTTATTTTTTTTATAGTCGTTGTCATCATTTTCGCGAAAGCTTTCCCTACTGGAAAGAACACGGAGTTTCGCAGTGTGTTCAATCTGTGTTTATAATTATAGTCGATTGTCAAGACCCTCAAATTTGACAGTGCAAATACAATCCACGCTGTGGTGTTGTTGTTTTTTTTTCAACGGTATTGGCACAGTAAAGTTCTATTTCACACTGTTAACGAATAATTGTGAATCAATGTTTCACAATGTGTTCACACTGTTAAAAACGCCCGAATTCACGAAGTGAAGAGATTTCACACTGTGTTTAAAATTCGTTCACACTGTTTTTACATTATGTTTTACGATGTGGGACACTCTGTTTTTTAAAGCAGGGTTACCACTTAACGTGTTTAATATGTTTAACATTGGCCAACTCTATTCGTATAACAAATTGCCGATGTGAAAGTGTAGTTCGACAAATTATTCATTATACATCCCAACAGTAACATCCCAAATATCAATTTTCTCCCCACGCTTCCCCTGAATTTCTAAGTATAATATAACGAATCCTTTTCGAACGTTGTGCAAGCATTCCTACCACTTTCAACATAGGCAGATTTTTAGTTTCCACCCAGAGAAAGGAAATAAACAAACCACTAATCATTATTCTATTTCTTGTCCCTCTGCGGTTCCCATCCTATTACTTTGTTGTAAATCTTGCCATTTTGTCATCATCACATTATCTCGTAATTTGGCTATGATGGCATTGAAACATCTGCAGTTGACTGCCCAGAGTCCTACACAGAGCATGACAACGTATGTTTCTCGACTTCAACGGCTCTCAGCGATTGGTATGGCGCTGTTCAGACATGCGCAGTCCAGGGAGACATTCTGGCGCTCCCAAAGAACAACGACACTCATGATCATTTGAAAAGCATGGTTAACAGTGGCAATTACTGGATTGGCGTTAGAGAGGGCAGAGACTGGAAATGGGCATCTGGTGAGTGAGCAGAATGCTCTAAAAAAAGTATACCCATGCAGATTACAGAGGGCGCTATTGAACTTTATTCACGAAACAATTCACCATAAAACAGTTGAAAACACATACAAGACGAAACCGAATATGTTTTGGAAAGTTTGAAATAATGGAGGTAGAAATATCACTTACAGCGATCAAAACGGCAAGATCTTATTCAATTGTAAACAGGGGAGAAGCTGATTATAAGGCCAACTTTAATTCTCAGTGCTAATAAGGAAATCACAAACTACAACATTTAAGAAAAAATGCCTAAAATTATCATGAACAAAATTCTAATAGGGACACATTGTTTATATAGAAAATATGAATATTTGATAAAGCAAAGCCATTAACACTATATCATTACCTATCATTACTAGTTTATCGTAGCCTAGTTGCTAATTAATATGTCATCATCTGGAGAGACAACACATTGGAGTGAATAGAGCGGTCAGTTAACCTTTGCTTCATTTCCACAGACGGGTCGTACATTGAGAGGCTGTTTTGGAACAAAGGGGAACCTAACGGAAACCACGAAAGCTGTGTGGAACTTCGGAAATCTGACGATGGAGACCATTTTTGGAATGATGCTGCCTGTGGCGAACAAAATAGTTTCATATGCGAAGCAGGCAAGCGAAGATGTTTTCTTTTTCACACATTTTCTTCATTGCCAGAACCCCTTCAACCCCCCCCCCCCAAAAAAAAAAAAAAACACAAAAAAAAACATGCGGATACACAACAACAACTTGCAGATCATAAACCATTAGTTTTTGTTACTGATCCCCTTGACAAGAGAAACGTGAAGTTTTGATTTCGACTCGGGTTTCATTACAGAAATCATACGCAACTCAATAGATAGTTAAGTAGAACATATTTAACAACGTTGTATTCATTAAGCGTTTATCAAAATGATTTATGTATAACAATGAGGCCTTGTTATGAATTGAATAGGCACGTCTTCTCGGAAGACTCAGCAATCGAGTCAGACATTTTGTTTTCAGAATATACAGGGCACTCTCGTTATAACGAACATGGTTATAACGAAATTCCGGTTACAACGAAGTAAAATTCAGGCCGAAAACATTAAACGCTCTTTACTTTTATCGTTTGTTTGATCGCTGATAGCAAAATTTCGATATAACGGAAGAAAACTGCCAGTCATGTGGACTTCGTTATAACGAGAGTTGATTGTATCAAACAATGCAGAATTGTGTAGAGATATTTTATAATGAAGAACAATGTGTATATAGATAACACAATATCCCTTTTAAAGAGCAGAAGAATGTAGCGCTATTCAAATTTCGTCTCAGTTTTGCTCATTATTATCTCTCATCAAAACACTATTCTATTGCAGAGGGTTCTTGTATTAATGGGACTGAAGAATCTTCTAGTCTAAACGCGACGTATAACGGCAAGTGCTATCGTTTCATCGGAGGTAGCCTTACATGGCAGGAGTCACGAGACGCCTGTGAATCGAGAAACTATGGTTCTCTGGTGGAGATTTTAGATCTTAGCACTCAGGAATTCTTGTCTTCTCTTGCATCGCTTTGGGAGTCCGTCTATTCTACGGAGAGGTTGTGGTGGATTGGGGCGTCCGAAGACACTAACGACATTGAAAGGTCTTGGTTCTGGTCGGACGGTAGGTGACGTAACAATGCTACCCGACTTCGAAGTATCCATTAATATAATTGCATTGAGACATAGATCTATGCATGCAGAAGCGTCAACTGATGCCACATTTTCATTTGTTTGTTTGCTTGCTGTAGACAGTTCCTTTGTCTTACACTTTCTTCATGTACTATTTTGGTTCGATTATATTTCCGATATAACAAAGAAAAAAATCTGAAAGGAAAACTAAACGAGAAACCCAAAATGCAGTTACTCCAACAATGATTTTACAACGAAAATACTCTTTACAACGGAGGAAAAAATCAGTTCCAAAGATTATCATCTTGATATTATGTTTATGTACTGTACTATTCAGCTATCACAAAATTTCCATTTAACGAAAGAAAATGGCAGTTCGTTATAATGGGAATGCACTGTATTTACAGTGTACTCCCATTATAACGGACACACTGTTACAACGAAATTCCGGTCACAACAAAATAAAAATTCAGGCCACAACATTATCGGCTCTGTGTATTTTTACTGTTTATTTGTTCGGTTATAACGAAAGAAAAATGCCGGTCCCGATGACTTCGTTATAACGGAAGTCCACTGTACTTTGTACCTACCTGCAGACACTAGAGTCCACACTACACAATGGGCCCCTGGAGAACCTAACAACATGGGCGCGGAGGAGTGCGTTGAAATTAGGGAAAGCCTTAACTTCGGTTGGAATGATCAGGGCTGTTCTCAAGTTGCATCATGCTTTTGTCAAAAAGGTGTGTCACAAAAGTTGAAGCAGAGAAGAGATTTTGTTTGTCGGACAGATCATTTATCATTATCAGCTGTGGTTTGAGATGTCGCAATTAAACGCCCCTGCTGGAAAGAACACAGTGTTCCACAGTGTGAAACACAATGTGAATACAATGTGAAACCATGGAGCTCTAGTAGCTCCATGGTGAAACAGTGTGAACAATATGTGAAATCTCTTCATACCCATAAATTCGAGCGTTTTAACAATGTGAACATATTGCGGATCATCAATTCTCAATGTGAAACAGATCATCACTATGTGAACTCACTGTGAAAAACCACATCCAAGTGTGAAACCATCTTTACACTGTTAAATTCGAGCGTTTTCACATAGTCGACTATGAGAACACATTTGGACACACAGTAATCGTTTCAGCAGGAGAGACTATAGGAAGCCTACAGTATCCAGTTCAGGCCAACAGTTTTTATCAGTGCTATTCTCCAAAAACTTAAAAGATACACCAAAAAAAAAAAAAATGCAATGCAGGCGAATTGACGAACAAACAGAACCCTCGTGAGCAACGAGTATTTGATGCAAATTGAACATTACTTTCGGTTGTAGATAATCATATAAAGTTCATTCATTCATTTGCTCATTACTTCATTCCCATTAGTCACATTATTCATGTTGTATAATAATTTGCCAAATTAAGTGTGTCTTTTTTCAGATCATCTTCATAACAAAACCATATCAAACTGACTAAAAGGGGTGCCTTGTTATACGAAAGACCATCTTGACGCAATACAGGACTATCAGGGACCGAGGAATTCCGTAAGGGGTGGGGGCGAAAAAAAAAAAAAGAAGAATATTTGCCACTTCTCTCGTGTTTGGAAAACAAAACAAAACAACAACAATATCAACCTATGAAAAGTCGAAACAAAGTATTTTCTCTGTCTGGCAGGACTGGCGGCTTGCGGTGATCCTGGTGCACCAGCTCACGGTGTGAGGACGCCAGACGATACCTCTTCATTCCTCGATGGCGCCAAGGTTCACTTCCGATGTGATACTGGCTACCAGCTGAACGGTTCCTCATCAATCACGTGTCTTACAAACGGGAACTGGGACTCGGAGTTGCCGGAATGTCAAGGTACGTAAGAAACGTAGGAAGTGTTATTACGAAAAAAAAAATGAAGAAAAACTAGAGGCAACAGATCTATAACATGGATAATACAGACAAAAAAAAAAAAAACAACAACAAAAAAGAGAAAGTCGGAAATCGAAAACAACTCTGGAAAGATATGGTTGAGTATGTTTATTTGATTTTTTTTTTTTTTTTTTACGTTAGCTTTGATTTTATCATACGTTCTTTCTATGTGATTTTACTTACAAACAAAATTTTTTTTTATGTTATTCACTTTTTTGTCATACGTTCTTTCAGTATGACTTTACTTATAAACAGTTTTTTTTTCTAATAATCATTCTTTTTTTATTGTGTGAAATATAGTACACCTTCGCGGAGAGATTTATTCAATTCTCCTAGGCTAGTTTTCAAGTTCAAGTTTGTAAAACATTTATTTTCCTTCTTTTTCATGTTGTAAATCACATACATAAAGTTGTACAAGGAAGACAGAACCTCAAAAAAGCAGAGCTTGTGGTGAGCTGCCTAACAGTAACGCACTGCGTCACAAACACATGAGACAGCAAAAACACAATATTTTTATTATTATTATTATTATGATATTATGATAATAGTTCCAAAGGCAATATTAAGATGAGATATTTCTCGAAGAGAAATATTGCAGTTCTAGACCCCGTTTACAGTGCGGGGCTGGGCCGAGCCGCGGCCGAGCCCAACCTCAATTGCGAGGCCGAGCCCCGCAATTTTGTCCGTTTACACTGCCGAGCTCGGCCGCGCTTTTGATTCAAACCTTTTAATATTTTGTCGTAGTGGCGCTCTGCTTGTAAACAAACGCAATTTGGTATTGTCTGGTTTTCAGACCCTTTGCCAACTGAATTCCGTGGCGACGAAATCGCCGTTCGGGCAAAGGCCTTTGCCGAAGGAAACAATCCTTTGCAGGACAAAATCACCTTAAATTATACCAGTTTTCGATGTTGAGGTGGTTAATATCGTGAATAGCGAAATAGTACGGGCAGAGGGTCTGGAAGCCAGACTAAAATTGGCCGCGCATTTGGCCCAGTTTGCGTTTACACAAGAAGAGGTCGGGCTCGGCCGCGGATCGGCCGCGGCCGAGACCACCTCCAGAGCGTGGCCAAATGCGCGGCCAATTTTGGCCTCGCATTTTACACTGAAATGAAGGAGGGCTCGGCCGCGGCTCGGCGGAAGGGAAGAAACACTAACAAACCTGACAATATCAGCAAAAAAGTCTATTATTCCAAAAAGAGAAACGATTTATAATGGGATCTAAATAAACTCAAAGAAGTTACAGATTTTAAATGGGCTGGGAGATTATTCCAGACCTTGGGACCACAAAAACGCTCTGTGTGTTGGAATAAGACTTTTTAATGTTTTGGAAAGTGAATTAATGAAGATGATCTAGTTTCATACTTATGTTATTCTGAGTTTTCTTCAAATAAGTGACAAAAATTATCAGGGAGAAGATTATTTGTACACTTATACATAAATAAGCCTAATTGAAATGTATTGGTATCTTTTAAACGCAACAACTTTAACTCGTTAAGCAGTTTGCAATGTACAGTCTTGCATTGCAGTTTTACATTGCACCTACAGTTGTATGCAGCTACAAGAATGTTGATATGAAAAACCAAATCCACAAAAAGTGTTCGAAAAATCATCAAAGCAAACAAGTAATAAACTCAAACCTTTAGCACAGAAAAACAAATAGGAGTCAAGTACGTGTTTTTTAAATGCACAACCTATTTCCTTGGACCAAAATTAAAACGTATGTTCCTCTGACACTGATGACTATAATTGCGGTCTATACTGTACAGAGCATTATTGTATTCTTTATCTGGTATATGTTTGTCTATTGCTTACCATTTTCTTCTCTGCTTTTATGTTTGAACATGTCTGCCCCCCCCCCCCCCAGGAAAAAAAGCAGTATCTAACATTTTTGGCGATTTTCACTTTTTTGCATAAATATAGTCAGTGGGCAATCCTTCTTCATATGACATATTCAGATTTTTGAAAAAAAATGTTTGGAAAGCTACTTTTCCGTAACTGCCAAACGCAGTATCTACACTTAACTTGCACTTTCCCCAAGGAAAAACGCAGTATCTACGTGATGAATATTTCCCCAAGGAAAAACGCAGTACAATCATTATCTACAAAGCTAGTCTTAATTACCAGACACTGTTATATTATGTGAATACTTTGCCGGTTGTTCTGTAATTTCAACATAAATTACTTTCTTTAGATATACTGTCTTGCTCAATAATAAGACATAATGTTCAAAATATCTAACCGAAACAATACTGATTAGTAAATATTTTGATGAGATCGTGATCCTAATATAAAACACAGTGTGTGATTAAGACTAACCGAGTGCACATTAAACAATACAGCTAGCACAACACTGACAGCTTGCATATTAGCTGCACTGAGCATGCAGTCAGCACAGGGCCCGGCCGGCTAGTCAGCATACCGTGTGATTGTGTATGGTAGGTGTTCAACCCACCGACCGGGTCCATAACGACCGACCGAGCATTATAATGGCATTGCGCGTACAGAAAGAAAATGTACGCATGGGACTACGGGTCGCGCAACGTTCGGTGTTCGATTCTTCACTGGGCTACGCTACCGAGTATTCCCTCTAAATTACCGAAATTTAGCAAAATCGAATAAGGTTTATCGTGTAACTACATATAACTAGGCCTACCTTTGCTGACTCATTGTTAGATGTAGAGTATCCTTCCGTAATAAATTTGACGATTTTGACCGCAAAATTGTCACCGCCGCTTGTACGATCGTGCACACACGTTACACATACACATGACATAAACATTTTGTCGCCCGCTACGACCGTACGAAATTCATCAAACAGTCCTTCAAAAGTGATATCGAAGGATTCAAAATATATTCAAATATTATTGGGGAAAAATGACGGCTAGAAAAAAACAGCGGCCTGTCGAAAAAAAAAAACGCATTTAAGTGCCCTTTTTATACGTATTGTCAGGGTGGCCGGTTGAAATGAGCAGGGCAACTGAGTGCGGCAAAAATGACACCCCACGCGTTCGAAGCCGCCATCTAAGAGCGCGTACCTCAGATCGCATTTTCAGTGCGCGCTTGTGAATCCGGAGTATTTTCTCCACACGTGAGTAAAATTTCAGGCAAATTGTGAGATTTTTCACGTTTCTATTGATAGCAAAACGTTAGGTGTCCGATATTATGAACACCGAACCATACTTGTCTGGGATTAAAACAAAATGTTGTCCCGGGGAAAATTACTCGTGAGCCTAGCCCTCAAGAAAAATTTATCTGCAGATAATGAGTAAGTAATTCAAAACTATTTCAATATTGAAAGAATAAAGCTGATCGTTTGTCACACGAAGCGAGGTAAACACAAATGCATATTTGTCACACGAAGCGAGGTAACGTTAGAGGGCCATTCTCCGATAAAGCGTGCAATTACCGTTGTAGAAATGACAAAAAATCAACATCAGAGATTTCATTTATTTTTCATCATTTCAGAAACTTTAATCCCTTAGGAATACAAAACAATCAATGGGTGATTTTTGAGAGCCCATACTTTTCCTAGAAACATTTCCAAACGTAGAGTCCTTTTTTTTTTTTTTTTTTGCATAATCACTATTATTAAAACCAAATATCAGATACGTTACCAGAGGTAGCGTCACAAAGCTGTTGATTTTAAAATGGCAATGATAATGTAAAACTACAAGCTTAAACATCTACAAGCATCGTGGAAACATTTTGGAGTCAGCTTTGATCTAATCTGTAATAAGAATGATCATAATCTATAAAATGAAGGCTAAATAAAAATCAAGAACATGTACATATTTCGGCTTGAAATATATTTCCCTAATCTAACTTTTTACCTGCATTTGAATTACAACAATAATCTCATTGATTACGTATGCAACTTTATGAACAAGTATTATACCTCTCATAAACAGCAAATGCCAGGTAACATCTCTGTCAGATTAAATACATTTCGGATCGAAAGAAGAACGGTGTGTGGTAACGTATCTGACGCACCAGACGTTCCGTTAGTATACAATTTTAAACCCAACACCAATCATGCCAATATATTCATTTTAACTTGTAAGAACATCACAATATGATTATTTTCGTTAAAACACTGCACTTCTAAACGTAAAAAAAATGTTCTCGTCATCGATAGAAGATTAGATCATTCTTCAATAAAACTTTGAGATGTACGTAAAATACGAGTCAAGCAGGCACAATTCCACAATGCTTCTTTTCTGATATAGTTCCGAAATTGTGTTATTATAATACACGGAAGACGGTAAGAATGAAATTGGAAAAGATAAAAGCAAGTGATAAATATAAATTCAAATTCCATTGTTCCTGTCTGTAATAAATTAGGTCTGAAGAACCAATAAGCGATGGTAACGTATCTGACAAAGTGTTTATGTTTATTGACATAATTAACTACCAATTCACATCAAACCCCGATCACTCAAACATATGATTCAAAAACCTGATGCAAAACGTAAGAAATTGTTAGACATCAAATCCTATCGATATTTTTAGAACATAAACCTGCAACGAAGGGAATGATCTTGATTTTAAACATAATACTAACCCCATTTTATGTAAATAAGATGCGACATTATGATGAAAGGTAATAATGAAAGGTAGACCGTTCATGTAGTTGCGTTTGCTGTGAAGTTGAAAAAAAAAAGGTGGGTACCAAAACTCAGCCTCTAGAGTCTTTCTATGTTATTGTGGAACATAACACGCACACAGGCACACACACAAACACAACAAAGCAGAAAGAAAATGAATTTGTAACATGTCTGACGGCACTTTTTGTAAATGCCACAATAATTGATAGTACATTTCTGCTTTAGATGAGTATAGGTTTTAACCTTTTGCAAGATAATCGAAATCCACTTACGGCATATAACTCTTTGAAGAATAAAGTATTTACTTCATGAAAACGGCCCCGAAGTGACTGAGATGTCCAAAATAAAGTACAAGAAAGATGTCCAAATAAAAGAAGATGAGCCACCACATTTTGTTTGAAACTTATTCTTTTACTTTATATTGGACATATCGGCCACTTCAAAACCGATTTTCTTCAAATAAACTCCTAATTCCTCTTAGAACTATCCTTTTAGCAAGTCATAACAAGAGAGCCCGTTGTAAACCAGTTAAATCCGCGCGCAAAAGCGCGGCGCGGATAACCTTTTATTTTGTTGGTAACGTATCTGACACTTTTGATGGTAACGTGCCGTTACCGTTCTCATACTATTATCTACTAAAATATTCATGTTCTCAAAAAAAAAAAAATGTTGTGTGATTAATCATTGCCTTAAGTATTCAAAGGTATCTGAGCTTCGTTTTTATTTACAGCATACTTTTTTCTAAATGAATAAAAGTTTAAGTAACGTATCTGATGTCAGCTTATCGTAACATGAGGCTTCCGCGGCTTCGGATCTGTATATTTATTTTGTAACAAGAGATTCAATGAATAAATCATGGTTCCATGTATGCGTTAGGTTGATTTTGTTTAACACATGAAATTACACTGCCATGCGGCATTTCTTTGATCTTCTCTCAAGAGTCTAAAAAAAGGGTAACGTATCTGACTGCGATTTGGCGACATGATATAAATTATCTCTTAGAAAAATATCAAAACATCATATTGTTATGTAATATTATTCTTCATTCAGGCACTCGAGGGGCAATGTAATGAGGTACAAAAGATTTGATCTGAATGATATGTTAACAAGTAACAACTTGTTATATGAACACTTCCTGTCCTGGCGACATGGGGTTTTTAGGGTTACATCAAACTTCGGATCGTATTTCTAATATAATCCCGGACGTCCCAATAGCTTTATTGGTATTTATTTTACAGATCCAACCTCTCAGATGAATTTAAGCAAAAAAAAAAAAATGATTTCTGAGGGACAAAATATCGATTTCAACTGTATAAACATGCTTGCGACACGAAAATCGCAGTTTTGCACGCTTTATCGGAGAATGGCCCTAGAGTTCTAACGTTAAACACAAATGCATGTTTACCTCGCTTCGTGTGATTATTAAACGATCAGCCTTTCTTTCATATTCTACCTCGATGATGAACATCTTCCGTACTATTTCAATATCAACTTGTTGTGAAGTAACTTTGATAGGCCTAGACCCTTGTCAAAATTCCTCAGGCTCCAAATCTGAAAGTTTCGTCGAAAGGCAATAGACCTAGACTGTATAGATCTATTTGTGTTGTATCGGATAAACTAGCCCGACCAGACGCTGTTGATACGCTACGCGATACGTATGTACAGCGGCGACTGGGCTGTGTATAGACCGTTTCAATTTCGATGGCCTATTCACCTACCGCCTGTAGCGGCGCTATAACGGCCGCCATAACTGGGGGCCAACGGGGGCTCTCAGCGAGCTAGCTACCCAGCGAGTTGCACTTGCAGCAGCAGCCCAGCGTATTATACCCATCGCGCATAGTTAGCCGGGCGCGGACGTATGCGCCGCCGGCGGCCGCTGGGTCGGCGACCGCCGCGCTAAAATTGTGATTGTTTTACTCACTGTGGAAAAGTCATTCAGCGGCATTTAATGCCTTTCTTTTGGATAGATTGAGTAATTCAGACATATCGATCTAAAATGAAAGCTTCAAAGGATCAGAAAAAAACAAACAAACACATATTGTGCAGTTGTTTGGGTGCACAAATGACAGGCGAAAAACCGGAAATGGAAGCTGCACGTCAGTGTGTGAAATTCAGACACTACTGACGCATGAATATATATCACTTAAGTGAAACACAGCGGTATAAAAAATGCACAGATTTTCGAAACAAACTTTGGCCTATGCCTAATAGATTCTCTATTTAATATAGGCTTAATCACTGCATATTCATATTCGTAAAATAAAGTTGTTCATTTTAGAAGACAAGTTCAGATCACAGATTTTGATAATTCATTACTTTTTTTTTAATGCTTGGTGCAATACTTACCAAAGTTAGAATACACTTCCTGGTTATACTACATGACAAACATTTTAAAGCCTACACTACAGCCAAATGAATGTTTCAAGATGTGTAAAAAATTCTTATATTGTAAATTTTTACTTCTTCACTAAGCGTTCAGCATTAAATTGACCATATTCAACTTGGGCCTGGAACTCCGAATTTGAGTTGATTTTTGATAAAGTGATATAGATATTAAACTGCTATGTATGGTGGCAAACATCCGTTTCATAAGCATAATTCATATTTAGAAAGTTTGATTTGAAAATCACTTTTGTAGATTATAGTTTTAGGCGTTAGCGCGATGTTAAATGCAAGGTTACTTAGACCTTAAACAGTAGAATTTTTGGTTGTTGACATCAGGCAACGTAAATTAACTTCTTAAGTTTATACGGCTTAAGAAACGCTTAGATTTGCCTTCAGTTTGGTTTACTTAGTTAGGCTTGCCGGAAGTTAGTGACAACCGAAAATGATATAGGATGTAGCTAGGGTTCTAGAAGTCAATAGGTCTAGACGGGTCTAGATCTAGTCTGGACTGTTGGCTATAATTCTAGACAAGATCTAAAAAAACGTTAGACAGACTCTACCCCGCTGGTCCGAGAAAAGCCTAAAAAGGTTTAAGTTAACTGATATTATTACTAATTGATAGCGCCATATCTACTATATCTAGCTCAAGATTCTGATTCATTATTTGTATTTAATTATATCAGCTAACTGCTCAACAGTCTAGGCTCACTATCTAGACGTCTGTCTGCGCCTAGCCATAGTTCTCCCCAGTTGTTTTTATCCTCTTACACAAATGTGAATAGATCTAGTGAAGGGGCTTACACGGGAGTACCCAGGTCATCGCAAAAGAAATAGAGTCTACAAACACTCACGGATCGTACCGATATTTACCTTGAAGTTCAAGTTTGGGCTACAGCCGTATACGCCATCTACTCATTCGCTCATAGTCGGTATAAGTTGTTCAATTTTATTAATAATAGCTAACGAAAAAAAAAAGTAGACTCTATAGTTGTCACAAATCCAGATGCGTCGATCGCTGCCAGCGCCAGAGATAGCTAGCTGGCCGGCTGGCACCGCGTGGTAAAAGCACTGGCTTCCGCTGGCACCCTTGCCACGCACGCACGGCGCTTGCCGACCCGGCCTGGTTGGCCCCCAGTTATGGCGTCGCCTTAAGAGGGCGCACTTCCATGAACAGTCACTTGAATCGGTCTATAGTTACGGATAAACGTCGCGTTATACTAACTGTTAACATGTTAGACCCTATATTTAGATCTAAGTCCAAGTCTAAGACTTGTCTAGACAGTAACGTTTGAGTCTTGCGTCTCATTTCTAACGTTAGACTTAACGTTAAGCAGAACTTTCAGGGTCCGTATTCCGAAAGTCTAAAGAAAGATGTAGATCTAGTGTAGGACTAGAATAGGCCTACTCTAGGGCAGGCCTGTTTATAAAACTAAGAAAGAAGTCTAAGACTAAAACTTAACCACTCAGAATCCTATTCCTAAGTCTAACACCGCTAGTGAAGTGTCAGTGTTCAATTATCTACTCCATACGATACTGTCTTATAATTACATAGACAGCGATCTAATCGTTAGTTGAAAATAGATCATGTGAAAAATAGGTAGGGGCCTACCCACGGTAAATGGACAAAATAGAGACAGTTAAGAATAAGTTGTATTTTAATTCTTATCGGATCTAACATTAGACAGTGTCTAGACCCTATTGAGACTGGGTTGCGTAAAATGCATGCATGATTCCATGCTGCATGCTACAACTTAGCGTTACAAGTAAAAAAGTTACATTACAAATTTACATGACATAACAAACTTAGGTTCAATCCAGAAGGAATAGGCCTAGGCCTAGACAGCGGATGTCACTTCGATCTAGACCGGTTCTAGATTTATTATTATTATTATTTTTTATTAAAGAGTCCTGTCTCGTGTAACGAATAGGGCTTACACTAAACCTTTTGCAGTTCTAACGTTAGGGTATTTTTTTTTCTGTGGGTATCGTGCATATCTTGAGGCTGTAGACTCGTGTAGCCTGCTACGTAGCCAGCCTAGAATAAACGATATAAAAACTAGACCTAGTCTAGATCGATATAGGTCCAGACATCCGATTTAGATTTATTTTGGTCTAGACAGACTCTAGCATAGACTGTTCAGATCTAACGTTAGATCTAGTATTCTAGATGCTAGTTAGCGGCTAGGCCATGTAGCATCACATTACAGCCCTGGCAAGCTTCATATTTATAAACGCGTGACGTTACAGCAAGATCGGTCTGGGAATGTAAGCAAAACGTTCCAAGAACGATCTGTTATTTGTTAATGCTATTGTTATGAAGCCTGCTCTGCAATCAGGGCATAAATGGGGGATGGAGGATGCATCCCCCAGGGCCAGAGGTTGAGGATGGTGCATCATGAATACTTGAAGAGTTTGTTTGCAAAAACCGATAAGTCCATTTTTGAAGATTTTGAAGTATACGGTCTCTGTCATAAAGTACAAAATAATACCTTTTAAATGATATATTGGTCACTACATATGAAGGTACATTTTGAAGTTATGGTCAAAAGAAGCAGAAATTTTCTTATTATTCTTTTTATTTTTCTTGACCTTTAATCGCAAATATCTCCATTTGACAAATATGGACTTATCGGCTTTTGCAAACAAACTCTTCACTTGTACAATGATGTATACATGCATACATAATTATGGCAGAAGATTAATCCTAGCCATTCCGCTGTAGATACTGCGTTTTTCCTTGGGGAAATTCGTTCCACTATATAGATACTGCGTTTTTCCTTGGGGAAATCAGTTAATTGCATGGGGTTTCCCCAAAGTATCTACATTTTCATTAATAACTTAAAAACAAAACAAAAACACAAGATGATATTTTCCAGGAAAATTGGTAGCTAGATAGACTAAAATTCCACAATGAAGGACTTTTTCAAAAGAGTATATTTTCCAGGGGCTTTGGAAAAAACATAAAATGGTGAATATCTCGGTTGCTGAGAAATGGAGCTGGATGTAGATACTGCGTTTTTCCTTGGGGGGGGGGATGTATACACATGTAAATATTTATCTTTTTTTTTTGAAACGCATAAGTACTAAAAAGTGGACCTGTGCGCTATGCAAGTAGCCACCATTATTATTCGTATTATTGTTATTATTATTATTTTTTTTTTATTATTATCATTATATTTATTATTACTATTATAATTTTTTTATTATTGTTATTATTAGTAGTAGTAGTAGTAGTATAGAAAAGGGAGAAAAGGATAATACATGAATGTATTATTGAAAAAGATGAAATTAAAATTGATCTAATATTAGTTTTCTTTCTTTTTTGTACTTTTTGGCATGTTTCGTACTAATATAATAATACTAATAAGCTTAATCGCTTATGATGGTAGTCTCCTGCATTCAATTATCTCTGTTGTTTACTGAAAAATACTGTATATCTTATTTTATGTTTTTGTTGTATCTACATTGCTCAATGCAATCACCTATGTGTATCTATTTATGTACTGTTATCGATTTATTTCACTGCACTTGTTATTCTTTGTCTTTGTACTTTTTGAAGCTTGCATTCAAATTGCATCTGATTGAATGCAGAAATAAAAGCAAACAAACAAACAAACAAATATTGGCATTACCCTTGTTATATCATCAGCCGTTGTTTGCCAAGGCAAACCATCACCAGTGAACGGCGCAAACGTGACAGTCACAGGAAACGAATTCAAAGCCCTTGCCATCTACGAGTGCTCCGATGGTTTGATACCCACAGCTTCCCCGGTCAGTTACTGCCAGACGGACGGCATGTGGAGTCAACCAGATTTCTTTTGCACAGGTATTTTCCACCTTTTAGGTTTTTTTTTTTTGAAATAAATAAAAAGAAAACATCAATAAGGGGAATGAATAACATAGTAAATTGAAGACCTGAATATAAGAACGACCAACGTCCCATTTTTGGCCAAATTCGGTTTGACATGAGAAATTGTAGCTTATGCATGGACTCATCTTGTGTATTAAGTGATAAATCCTGATTACCCCCGGAAGTGCCTGAAATGAATGAGTTAAATCTTATATAAAATGTAAGAATGAAGGAATTGGGTCATTCTTTGATTCATATTATAGCGCCCTCTCTCTTCCCTCTCTCATCTCTATAGCAGTATATTATCATGTATATGATTCAAAGAACGACCCAAGTCCATCACACAAAATGGCCTCTCCACAATTAATGTAAATGTTAATTGTCATTTTAATATATATCATGTTATAATTTGTATATAGAATGTTGCCTTCCCATCACAGTTAAATAGAATATTATTGGACAAATAAAAAAGATATGAAGTTTTTTAAGTTTACTCGAAATGGTCTTCCATGGACTTGGGTCGTACTTATATTCAGATACTCAATTGGTAGTTTTTTTTGCCAGGTTGAAATAGAACATAGAAAATATATTCTTGTCTCTGTTGACAAATTCGTTGAAGGTAAATGCATGGTAATAATTCTCTCTTCAGTGATACTATCTCTCATACCAGTCCATTCTAGTTACAGTTTTGTGTGTTATTAAGTACGCACACACACACACACACACACACACACACACACACACATACACACACGTAAACACGTGATATTCAAATATGCAGACCTGTCTTTCTAAAATGGAACCTCTGTTTTAAATGCAAAGTTTATTGTTATCCAAATCATGTCATTCTTGTGTGTGTGTGTGTGTGTGTGTGTGCTTTTTTGTGGGGGGGGGGGAGGTGGAGGGGAGGAGTGGGTACTTTTTACAGGTATTTATATGTACTTGGAAATACACACACGTGCTCTCTTTACGGTATGATACGATCATGATGGCACGCTAATTCATGACCTTGATTTCTCATTCAGTTCCTACCTCTTCACCCACGGAAACGTCTCCCACTTCAGTCAAAACAACTGGCTCGGGAACATCACAGTCGTTATCCACGACAGGTAAACTTCTTCAGTTCAGTTCAGTTCATTTTTTTTTCTGCATTTCAAAATCAATACAAATCAACAAATCAACACAATACTTTAACATAGTCATTTACAGAGCTAATATTCGTAACGTTTGGAACATACATACATTTTTTTTTTTTTCAAGAACGAATATCATATGTAAAAGGAAGCAATAGGAAATGATAAAAATGAAATGCAGGGGACCATCATCATAAGCTAAGCTTGACGAGGAAGATGGCCCCAGGTAAAGAGATACATAAAGAAAATCTTGCCACTCACTGAGTGGGGGGTAATTATGCGAAGGGCACAATAAAGAGATACATAAAGAAAATCTTGCCACTCACTAAGTGGGAAGTAATTGTGCGAAGGACGTGCGGTGCAGTGCGGTGTTGGGATGAATCTTGGTTTGTACGTTGAGTGTTATTTTGTGTATCAGTGTGATGATACACTGTCTGATCTATCTGATCAAAACGTATTGTGCCGTTATTTGTATACCTAACGATTTGTAATTCGGTCCTTTAAAAAGAAAGAAAAAGACTGCACAAGCAGAAAAAAAAGATAACAAACCATAACCAACAGCAGTATCACAATCAACAGAGTCCAGTACACAAACACATTAGAAAGGCAAAGAATGATACAAAATCATTTTCCATCAGCCCACATGACTGTACTTATGTCCTTACTTGGCCCAACGAAGAGAAACAGAATAATACTAAAGTATGTTGTTGGATAGTTGTAGTTGTCCTCTTCAAACAAAAATAACTTTTATGGTTGATCAGAGAGCTCACAAAGATACATACACACGCATGCTTTATATCGGCCAATATCGATTTAAGAAGGAGACTCCGTTTGTTTCTCGGGTGCAGCAGACGAAATACTTGCTGAGTGTGCTTAATAGCCTCTGATTAACGTTACACTTCCTGTGTATCTAAACTTTACATTGCACCGCTTATGATGCATGGCATGGTTGAAAATATTCCACCCTACAAGTCACGAAGGACAAATTATTTTGATGATTTCCGAGAGACCCTGGGCATCTATTCGGCTTCCAAAAATAGTGGTGTAAATTAGCAAACAAAACCATTCCATAGACATGTATATCAGTGTGTGTACATAAAACTATGGAACAGGAATAAGATCAATAATAATCTATTTGGAAAACAACTCTTAGAAAAGCTTCTTATTTAAACAACAGATATCAAAGGGTGCGTTTTTTTTAAAGTGGGTATTAACATCCAATCCGTAAAACAATTAGAAATTATACAACGCACTGTCATTTCTTCTTCTTCTTCTTTGTGTCTGCAGATATGACGACTCAGCTTCGAACAACAAATTTTCAGACAACAGGTGCGAACATTGAAGTTGACAGTCCTTTGACCATCCGTTCAATTATCTGCATGAGATTTGATAAAATTATTTCTTTTCTTTCATTTATTGTTAATATTTTGTTCTTGTCATAAGCGCAGGAAAATGTGTTTCTGTTAGTCCCTCCTGAATATCCATACATTTTTTGTGTTGTTTCGCTTAAAAAATAAAATAAAATAAAAAAAAACCTCTTGACTGCTGAACTTACACTGTGTTATGGATTCTTTAATTCAATGGTTATATAAATTCTATAAGCACTTATCAGTTTGATGTTTACTTATATCGGAAAAGTGAAGAGACAGTTTATTCTAATTTTCACTAAGACTATGATAATACCGTATCACAGTGTCTAAGTGCGTGCAAGTGGAATAACATCAAGCAAAGGACCTGTCCATACCAGACTTAACATCTGGAAAAATATTTAGTTCTATTGATCTATCATGCAGCGCATTCTCTACATACAACCAAGCCAGTGACGTCTTCCTACCCGACACCTGATGTGGTTAGCACAACAAAGATGTCTATGACAGGTAATCGCCTTAATATTAAACCTTCGGCTCTGTCTGATACATTGGACTCCCGTTCTAACGAAGTCCTCGGGACCGGCAGTTTTCTTTCGTTTTATCGCATTTTCGTTATAACCAAACAAATAAGCAATAATTAACATTGAGCGGATCTTGCGGTCTGAATTCTTACTTCGTTGTAACTGGAATTTCGTAATATGGGAGTGTACTGTAGTAATGAACACACAGCTAATTCGAATAGCTGTGTTCTCACTGCTGAATGTCGCCTAACCTTTCATTCGATTTTGTTTTCCCAATTTCATTTGAGCTGTTCCTGAGCAAAGTCAATAATCCGCGTTTCAATCTATAATACATAAAACCATCTGTCCCTTTCTCTTTCTCATCTACATTTTTGACTACCCCAGTTCTACAACTAGTACCAAAAAAGAGCCAAAATCCAGTCTTGAGAAAGTTGTGTGTGCGTGTGTGTTTTCAGTAAACTCCTTGCTTATGGGAATAAGATATCTGAGTAAGATATTCTAAATCAAAGGATCGCGGAAAATAATCATCAACTGAAAAGCCCACTCCCTTCCCATAAAGAAAAGAAAAAAAAAAAAGAAAGCGCATCGAAAATCGTCATACATTGTATCTTGAACTTTGTAAATGAGACATGACGATGCGCGGGGCGGGGGGACCTATTTAGTCTATATAAACTTGCATTTACCAATATCTGATTTCATGAAGAATCACATTCATTCATAGCTTTCTTGTTTTATGTCAGCTACATAAGCAAAGTGGCATTGTCACAAATCATACTTATTTTCTTCTCTCATTATAATTACTTCATTTAAATGTAGGAAACCCGTCAACCGAGTCACAAACAACTTTACGCGGGACCACTAGGGGAGAGATCACTCACACGACGTCCGGGACAGGTTTCTTTGATATTTGTCTTTATTAGCCATAAGTACATTCGATAAAGACTGTCTAAAGAACTGAAGAAGACAATGTCTATAAGGTCCTGTTAATCGCATTTCCTCGTCTATTTTCAATATGTAATACGTGTGCGTTTATTTGTTTTTCATACTGAAAAAAGTATCATGATATCCATATGTATAACAATAGTATACAGTTTAGGCGGGCACATGATATCTCAATATCAATATTCTTCTTTTAGTATTCTGGAGGAAGCGCAAGTGCCCTTGATGTCAGCAGCAGTATCAATGTAATTTCTCAGTTTCTTCCTTTTTACATACTGTTGTCGTTTTAGATAGTCCTACCTCGCCGTCGGATTCAATAACAACATTAAAACCGACTACCGAAGGGGAAGTGTCACACGCATCGGCCAAGACAGGTAACAGTGACAACATGCTAATCTGAAAGTATCAACCTTCCTGACTTTTTATTCACATTTATCTGTGCTTCTTTAAATGCTCAAATTTGCATACATCAGGAGTGAAATATGGAGGATACCTCCGACCTATGTGTTTCAGTAAATAAATGGGTCTACGAAAACTTTTAGAAACGTTACTTTCATACTTAATCCTTTGCTTCCAGCCATGTTATGAAAAGAAAAAAAAAAAGCAACAGGCCCGATGACACGTTTACCGGACTCCCCGATTTATAATTAAGAGGAATTAAACAAGCATGCCCATTTTAGTGGAAACGTTCCGTGTATGCGAGTATGTGGTTTTGTGTTTGTTTGGGGGGGAGGAGTGGTTGGTTGTTTTGGTACACATGAGTAAAATCGAATGTGAAAGTCTCCCTCCCCCCCCCAAAAAAAAAAAAAATAAAAAATCGTTCAATACACAATGAGGTGTAGATGAGTGTAGATGTTTATGTTTTAAGCGTCTTGATATGCATTTCCCTCATTACAAAGTATATAAAATCTCTTTTGTTTTTACACCGTATAACACCAATTATAACTAAAAGACGTATTAGCCCCCTATTTGTCACATTTAACTCCTGTCCATAAGTTCATTTGTGAATTTTGTTCATATCATATCTGACTCATTTGCACAGATTATTGTTCAACAAGGGATTCTATTACGGATAATCTTAGCATTAGTAGAAAACGTAATCAACCAACACGCCGTGACATTCGCCTGTAAGGCGATACAGTATCAAATTGTTTGTAAGAAGTGTAATTAATTATGTCAATACAAAATCTATTTCGGCATTATCACCATGTTATTGCTCACTTTGGTGATTCCACACAGATTTGCATACGACCCATTTGACAACAACGGCTATCAACGAAGAAACAACAAGAGCAGATCCTTCAGGACCACCTATTCCAAGCAAGAATCATTGACATAACTATGCTCTTTTACTGATTTGAGGGAATTGATTGTTGAATATCGATTGATTGCTGTCAGGGTTCCTTAATTTCTTTCTAACTTCAAATCGCCCTATGTTAATGATTTCTGAGTGAAAAAAAATCCATATGACACATTGTAATACAAAAGAAAATCTCCCACTCCATCATTGCTAACCTGACAAGTAAGTAATATCTACGTGAACCGATTCAATTTACTACCGAAAATTAAAATGATTTAAGATGCATACGGGATAAGACCCATGACTTTCAATCGACGTTCCCGCGTACGAACCGCACAAGACCTTTTAACCCACAATGTCCCTCTCGACTCAAGTGTAAAAGTGGCTACCTAGCAACTCTAGGATAATAATGATGGCATAGGGGCCGTTGTTGGAGCAGTGAGAACTAAAGAGGCTGAACAATGAGTATCAAAACAATACCGTATAATTATACACTAATATTATAGCTATCATTCTATAATCTTTTAATTGCAACTGATTGACAAATTGCCCTATATCGACGTAAATAAGCACTGAATTGATCAGTGGTTTTTTTTTTTTTTTTTTTTTTTTTTTTTTAGTAGTAGCCATGATAAAAAATCATGGGCGTACATACTCGAGCAGGATTCGAACCTACGACCTCCTGATCACCGGACAGGCGTCATCTCCACTAGACCACCGAGCTTTCGCCCGACAGCAAGTGTTGGTTCTAATCCTTATAGCATGCAGCGGGTACTGCTTTGTTATTCAAATTCATGAATTTCTTCCGTCGAGATGTTTTCATTGCAACTGATTGACAAATTGCCCTACATCGACGTAAATAAGCACTGAATTGATCAGTGTTTTTTTTAGTAGTAGCCATGATAAAAAATCATGGGCGTACATACTCGAGCAGGATTCGAACCTACGACCTCCTGATCACCGGACAGGCGTCATCTCCACTAGACCACCGAGCTTTCGCCCGACAGCAAGTGTTGGTTCTAATCCTTATAGCATGCAGCGGGTACTGCTTTTTTATTCAAATTCATGAATTTCTGCCGTCGAGATGTTTTCATTGCAACTGATTGACAAATTGCCCTACATCGACGTAAATAAGCACTGAATTGATCAGTGTTTTTTTTTTTTTTTTTTTTAGTAGTAGCCATGATAAAAAATCATGGGCGTACATACTCGAGCAGGATTCGAACCTACGACCTCCTGATCACCGGACAGGCGTCATCTCCACTAGACCACCGAGCTTTCGCCCGACAGCAAGTGTTGGTTCTAATCCTTATAGCATGCAGCGGGTACTGCTTTGTTATTCAAATTCATGAATTTCTTCCGTCGAGATGTTTTCATTGCAACTGATTGACAAATTGCCCTACATCGACGTAAATAAGCGCTGAATTGATCAGTGTTTTTTTTTTTTTTTTTTTTTTTTTTTTTTTTTGTAGTAGCCATGATAAAAAATCATGGGCGTACATACTCGAGCAGGATTCGAACCTACGTCCTCCTGATCACCGGACAGGCGTCATCTCCACTAGACCACCGAGCTTTCGCCCGACAGCAAGTGTTGGTTCTAATCCTTATAGCATGCAGCGGGTACTGCTTTGTTATTCAAATTCATGAATTTCTTCCGTCGAGATGTTTTCATTGCAACTGATTGACAAATTGCCCTACATCGACGTAAATAAGCACTGAATTGATCATTTTTTTTTTTTTTTTTTTTTTTTTAGTAGTAGCCATGATAAAAAATCATGGGCGTACATACTCGAGCAGGATTCGAACCTACGACCTCCTGATCACCGGACAGGCGTCATCTCCACTAGACCACCGAGCTTTCGCCCGACAGCAAGTGTTGGTTCTAATCCTTATAGCATGCAGCGGGTACTGCTTTGTTATTCAGATTCATAAATTTCTTCCGTCGAGATGTTTTCATTGCAACTGATTGACAAATTGCCCTACATCGACGTAAATAAGCACTGTATTGATCAGTGTTTTTTTTTTTTTTTTTTTTTTTTTTTTTTTTTTTTTTTTAGTAGTAGCCATGATAAAAAATCATGGGCGTACATACTCGAGCAGGATTCGAACCTACGACCTCCTGATCACCGGACAGGCGTCATCTCCACTAGACCACCGAGCTTTCGCCCGACAGCAAGTGTTGGTTCTAATCCTTATAGCATGCAGCGGGTACTGCTTTTTTATTCAAATTCATGAATTTCTTCCGTCGAGATGTTTTCATTGCAACTGATTGACAAATTGCCCTACATCGACGTAAATAAGCACTGAATTGATCAGTGTTTTTTTTTTTTTTTTTTTTTTAGTAGTAGCCATGATAAAAAATCATGGGCGTACATACTCGAGCAGGATTCGAACCTACGACCTCCTGATCACCGGACAGGCGTCATCTCCACTAGACCACCGAGCTTTCGCCCGACAGCAAGTGTTGGTTCTAATCCTTATAGCATGCAGCGGGTACTGCTTTTTTATTCAAATTCATGAATTTCTGCCGTCGAGATGTTTTCATTGCAACTGATTGACAAATTGCCCTACATCGACGTAAATAAGCACTGAATTGATCAGTGTTTTTTTTTTTTTTTTTTTTTTTTTTTTTTTAGTAGTAGCCATGATAAAAAATCATGGGCGTACATACTCGAGCAGGATTCGAACCTACGACCTCCTGATCACCGGACAGGCGTCATCTCCACTAGACCACCGAGCTTTCGCCCGACAGCAAGTGTTGGTTCTAATCCTTATAGCATGCAGCGGGTACTGCTTTGTTATTCAAATTCATGAATTTCTTCCGTCGAGATGTTTTCATTGCAACTGATTGACAAATTGCCCTACATCGACGTAAATAAGCACTGAATTGATCAGTGTTTTTTTTTTTTTTTTTTTTTTTTTTTTTTTTTTTAGTAGTAGCCATGATAAAAAATCATGGGCGTACATACTCGAGCAGGATTCGAACCTACGACCTCCTGATCACCGGACAGGCGTCATCTCCACTAGACCACCGAGCTTTCGCCCGACAGCAAGTGTTGGTTCTAATCCTTATAGCATGCAGCGGGTACTGCTTTGTTATTCAAATTCATGAATTTCTTCCGTCGAGATGTTTTCATTGCAACTGATTGACAAATTGCCCTACATCGACGTAAATAAGCACTGAATTGATCAGTGTTTTTTTTTTTTTTAGTAGTAGCCATGATAAAAAATCATGGGCGTACATACTCGAGCAGGATTCGAACCTACGACCTCCTGATCACCGGACAGGCGTCATCTCTACTAGACCACCGAGCTTTCGCCCGACAGCAAGTGTTGGTTCTAATCCTTATAGCATGCAGCGGGTACTGCTTTGTTATTCAAATTCATGAATTTCTTCCGTCGAGATGTTTTCATTGCAACTGATTGACAAATTGCCCTACATCGACGTTTTTTTTTTTTTTTTTATCATGGCTACTACTAAAAAAAACAAAACAAAACTGATCAATTCAGTGCTTATTTACGTCGATGTAGGGCAATTTGTCAATCAGAATTTGAATCTTTTAATTGTAATTCCAAGAAGTGAGCAAGAAAAAACGGAAAGCACCAGCGATGAAAACACACAGGATGAATGTAAATGATTACAACTCATTAAGGGAAATATTCCTTCCACGACTTAGTAAATATATTCTTTTTTTCTTCCTGTAACCTACAGTTATCGCCGGTACGATTGGGGCCTTTTTCTTCCTCCTGATTGTTCTAATATCAGTGTTTGTCATTGTTAGACGAATGTGAGTATGCTTTAAATTGCATCGAGATGAATGCAAATCAAATTTGCAAGGTGTCTAGATTCATACAAAAAGAAAACTCCAGTGTCATCGCAATCGAAGTCCTGCTGAAAGAAGGCGTGATCAATCAAGCAATGGCTTGTTATTGATATCAATGTTGTTATTAATGTTATTATTAATATCGATATTATTAGTGTTATTATTTGTAGTATTATTATTATCATTAATAATATCATTATGATTATCACTATTACCATAGCTATTATTATCATCATTGAATCTTATCATAAACATGATTATTAATGTTATTATCATTTTAATTAACAACATGTCCCAAACTTGTTCGTAGAGCAATTCATTCGATGTTAGTAGTAAAATGGTACTGTCATTAGGAGAATTTGTGAGAGTCAAGATATTCGTAGTTTTAGCTCTACGCTTGTACAAATTTGTGAAAACCTGTCAAAAACATCGCAAAACAGATTGTGTGTGTGTGTTTAAAAGGGCATTTTACCGGTGTTTTATTTTTTTTATATGTTGTTCTTTTAATTCTAAAAGACCCAGCGGTGCAAACAGAATTAAAATTTCATAACTATTAAGTCCGTAATTTAATATTAAAAATGGAACTTTTTAGGTGAGTATTATGCTAATGAGCTGACGAGCCCGGATGTTAGATGTCACAGGTGCTCTCACTATTACTGATTACAAGTGCTTGCATACGCGTGCGTTAATTCGTATCGAGTAGCAGACGACGCTTAGGCCTAATTTAGCTAGCAGGCGGCGCTTGTGTACTGTTCTATCCATGTAGATATCTCAAATTTCACTAAACCAAATCGCACGAAAATTACAGGATATACTTCATAGCATATTTCAAGGTATTCTCTTATATTTGAACGAAATCAGTAATCGAGAAGTATCAATATTGACGCCGACTTTCAAGTCGTCACTCAAAAAAAAAAGAAGAAAAAATCACTCTTCGCGAGAGATCTTGGCGAAGGCAAGATGCACAATCTTGAACTGAAGTTAGCCGACTAGTACTGTGCGAACGGGGAATTTACTCGAGAACTAAACTCAAAAGTGTAATGATTTTTGCGACTTGTGTGATATAGGAACTACATTTTTCATTCAACTTACCACAAATAATTTGTAAATTTATTTATTGCCCCCGATTACTTGAAAGATTTGTCTCATGACATTAAATGGCTAACTTAAGTCTGTGCGTGCGCAGCAGATAGACACTCTAGGTAGGGCCTGGCCGCAATCACTCATGTTAGTCGTAGAGCAGATTATTTTAGCGACGCCGACAGGAAAGTCGACATCTACACTTACGCTTCCCGACATGTGATTTGTTTCCAATTAATGTGAGCTGTTGGATATGAATCATAAAGTACTTCCTGTGAGTTTGGTGCCATTTGGCAAGGTGAGTTTTGAGATATCTACATGGATACGGAAGTACGCTAGCACTATACCTACACCAGCGCTGGGATCGCGAAGCGGCGACACTGTGTTAGAATCTACGTGGTCAGGCCACTCTTCCGAGATATGGGTCCTAGTACTGTAGGCCTACTGAAACAAACTGTTAGATCTAACATTAGTCCTTGGTGTAAAGAACACCACTATGAGATTTACTCGAGAACAAAACATCGGAAATCCATAAAGCAGATACCTTACCTGAAAAATTCAGCACAGGAACAACAGTGCCTGCAGGACAAGGGTCCAGATCTAGATCTGGGGTCTGGACTTTCGTCTGGACTTTCTTCAAGTTCTGGCAGCAGGGTATGTAACGTTACGCTGTGCCTGGCGCCTTAGCGCTGTGCACATAGGGCCTACAGCTGCAATGTCGACGGTGAGTGAGTGTAGGGCCTACTCATCAAAACTTGGACTGCCACGTAGAACCTACGGTACTCCTTGACTGCACAGTAGTCCTAGTCCTAGTTCTAGTATTTCAGAGTCTATGTGTACTGGGTACCGTTTTCATCTCACTAAGCGTAAATCGTGCGTGCCGTTGAAGAGAGTCTATCTACATTTGGATTTTCGAGATTCACTCAGCCCTCATCTACGTTAGATAGTTTGAACTGGCGAACCATCGCTCGATCATGATTATCAATGCGTAACGTTACTTACACACGGTCTTCTATGGGCAACACGTTTGGATAACGATGCCAATTTCATTTTGCATATCTGGAATTTCCCCACAAGTTTTATCTAAATAAAAAGCTGTTGAAGAGCTTGCTTTTAAAGATTAATAGATATTGTTTAACATATTTATTATAGCTCCATATTGCAATTATACTAGATAACAGCTTTTGGAGTGCTTCGTGTGAGATTTCATCAGTAAATTGGCATTATGTAGTTCGTCTCGCTAATGTCGGAGTTGTGCACAAAGAGCACCTGTGACGTAGGCCAAATTGCGTGGATCGTTCCATGGCTTGCTCGTTTTCATTTTTTTTTTTCAAAAAATCATTACAGGCTTATCCTGGGCTTTACAATCCTCTCTTTCCAGTAGTAGGCATCAAAAAATGTAGATTAGAATTATCAGACATGTCAGTACAGTTTTCTTTTAAGAAGCGGCATTTAATTTTCTGAACTATAAATAGTAACAATGTTTCACTGACAAACACCAATAATGTCATAATGATTGGATATGATTTGATTTATTCACAATACATTATTCACAAATGCATTTAGTTTGTACAGTAAATATGTTATTAAGCTATGAGCAGTTTGACTGGGACATCCAATAGGGATAACTTATACATAATTATGTATATAAACATTATTCCAAAAAATATACCATGCACGTTCATTGGATTAATAGATAAGGAAATAAAAGGAGAGGGAAAGAAAAAAAGATAGAGATGGAAAATAAGAAAAAAAGTACTCTACATCATGGTGGTTGAACGTATGCAAGATTGATAATTCTGGTGCCAGTGCAAAGGATGAATTATACCGATTACCATGTAGAACACAAAGGATGAAACTTCATATTTTGTACTGTCCTATTTCAGGAAACGCCTCGCAGCCAAATCTAACCGAAGAGAATACTTGGAGAAAGAATTTAGCGACGAAAAGTCCCTCGAAAACGCGTACAGCAACAATATCGGCGCCGATGCTGATGGCATGGGAATGGCTGTAGCTCCAGAGAACAACAATCCATGGGATGGGTTCGACGGTGATGAGAAAGAAGACAAAATGTATGACAACTCGTTGTATGGCAAGCAATACTACGAAATGACCCATGCAAGATCAAGTGTAGACGATGGTGGTTGGGGAGCGTTTGACAAGCAACCCCTAACCGAAAACAATGCTAGAATCAATGGGAAAAAGACAAGACATGGTAGGATTGACAATGATTTGTATGAGGAACAGGCAGCTGCACCAGCATACCTACAATTAAATGGTAGTGAATCGTAGCGGTCTTGCAGGCGGGAAAAGCTGAAAGACAGAAAGGAAAATATGTATCAATTGTTGTCTCTTTGAAAAAGTTAAGAATCAACCATGTCGTAAGGTTGTCCCATCTGCTGCCAAACTATTACATGTATTGCTTTATTTTGTAGCTTCTGTAGAGAACTGCATGATGGACGATGAGAATAGAACAAGAGCAAGATATCATTAACGGTCTTGGGGGAGGCTTTGGAAAAGAGAGAAGAGTTGAATTATAATTTCAATTTTAGAATGTTCACGTCCCATAAGTCATGATGCGGTAATATATAAGTTTTTTTTTTTCTTCTAATTAATGCAATATATCGAAACTATTACAGTACTATGACGAACACAAGAGATGTGACTGGTTGTTCCGTAAAGCACCCTAATGATTACTCATGCAAAACAGTGCTCTATTCAACAATCACCAATGAATGAAAAGAAAACCTGTTGAGAAAGTGCATATCATAGATGTGTTGACAACCATCCATACAGCGGATGATAGATTATCCTGTATTTGTATGCTTTAACTTTTTAGACCGATGCAAGTAAAGCAAGCGTCCACATATAATTGCTTTATATTATACATATAGTTACTACTACCATCATGTAAAAGAATTCGATTGAGATCATGTTCTCTTGGGTATGTTACTGTTTTATCACACTTTTACACGTAATTTTTCATAGATACGATATGATATATATTTCGAGAAATACATATGGTGTGTTGAAGGGACTGTACAGTACTGGTTGAGGTGGGGATTCATGTTTTGAACATTCCTAAGTGAGATAATGAGTAACCTCTTATGAAATATGAAAGAGCATGTAATCAAAAAAAAAAAAAAAGATTCAACGTTTATTTGATGAAAATTGGTTTTTAAATGGCTGAGATATAAAAAAAAGTGATAATAATAAAAGTTGACAGGCCAGGCCTTTTATTAGGATCTTTTTGTTTCACCTTGTTTTGGATATCACAGCCATTTCAAAACCGATTTTCATTAAATAAACTTTTGATACCCCTTAGAATGGCACGTTCTTTGACATCTTACAGAGTGGTTTCTGAATATCTCGCAAAACGTGAAAAGCTAAATCCTCACCTCAACCAGAACTGTACACACACTTTAAAAAATGTCTTATTTTTGTTCGTCATTACAATTATGTCGATGTTGAATAATGGGGGGGGGGGGGGGCTAAGATTGAATTTCAGCGGCTGATCTTAGCCTGTGATAGTCAATTTAATCCCTCAACTTTCTGATTGATATTATTTAATTCATCTGTTTTGTACTTTGTAATTTGTATGCATTTGTGTATATACTCATATTTGTTTTATGAACTTTGTGGAAATGAATTCAATTGAATTGACTTTCATATAATACGCCCCTAATGTTTCTTGTGACAATCTGAAAAAAACAAAACAATGTAATGCAACAATGCAATTGGGAAGTTCATGGACAATGAACTGCTCTCATTGCACGGTTAATAATCATTATTGATTCCAGTATTGTATTTAAATCTTTCCATGTTTGTCCTTACACTTTCACAAGTAAAGATTTCATTACGTGACTGCTATAAAATGACCTTTCATTAATTTCCCTGTTCTGTGTCTATTTTTTTTTTTTTGATCTATTCTACTCCTTTCAGGTAAAATCAAACGTTCTATCCTTCTTTGGTGGGTAAATCCTAGAATACATAATCATGTTGTTTTGTTTGAAAGCGGAAACAGCGGTCACGCAATAAAACATTTATATGTATCTTACAACGGTTCCTCCAACTGTTTTCAGCCATGGCATGAAGAAGGAAATGCAATAATCTATATCTGAAAGACTTGTGATTAAAGGAGTGTATAATTTCATTTTTTATTTCTCACAAGACTTGTATTTGCGTTATTTTATATTGTCGTATTATTGAACAAAAATTTGCAGAAATGAACCGGAAAAAAAAATCATGTTGTCACGTACACCTAATTAATACAGCCTATGTCCACTATAATGAAATAACAAAATATCTTTGCTGATGTAGCTTTAATACTACTCTATAGGGCTTTTTTACATTTGTAAATTTTTGCTTAGCCCCGGACCAACGGTGGGGCTAAGGGGGGGGGGGGGGGGGGGCTTAGCCCCACAGTTGGTACGGGACTATCCTTAGCCCACTTTCTGTTTACACTCGTTTTTGCCAAAGTGGGCTAGCTCCACCGATAGTACGGTACTATCTGGCCCTGCAAAATAGCAGGGGTTAGCACCGCAATTGCGGTGCCAAGCAAGTGAGTGTAAACTGAACGAAAAAATAATCCTGGCCCGGCTAAACGACGGAGACAAAGTCCGACCCTCACTGACCAATCAGAAACGAGGTAATCAAGTGCTGCCGGTGCGTGCGTGTACGTGTACAGTACACAGCGTAATTATGAATATTCATGTGGTTTGGAAAGTCCGGGGCTAAGAAATACAAGTGTAAAAAGGTCAGTTTTCTCCTTAGCCCCGGACAAGAGACAGTACGGGACTAATTGGCGAGTGTAAAAAGCTGAAAAAAATTGGTACGGGACTAACGATAGTCCTGGGTCAGAGAAAGTCCGGGGTTAAGAAACACAAGTGTAAAAAGCCCTTATGGCGCTTTGCGAAATGCCAAGTGGTAATTGAGCTGAAAATAATTGAAGTTGAAAATAGCTTATCGCATAGTAGTTGTCGAGGCCGTGAAATTGAGAGGGTAACGGTCCATTGGGGGGGGGGGGGGGGATACGTCTGAAAACGAAGTACTTTAAAGGGGAATTCCTTCCAAAGGGGAAATTTCAATTAACTCCCCCTTTAAGGTTTTTACAATGATTTTCAATGTCATGATATCAGCGGTCTCGGGCCTAAAGGACTACTCCACAGTAGGACACAGATGGCGTAGTATGTGAAGATTGAGGACGGTACCATGAATAGAAATTAGGGGAGAATGTCAGCGATGAAAAAAAATGGGAGTATATATTGGATGTGCATAGAAATCGGGTCATTGGGGAATGTTTTCTTGTAGGTACATTATTCTGCCTTTTCTTTAAAAAGGTTGTGTTTTCTCATTCAGAAAGAGAATTTAGTGGTTAAAGATGCATTTTGTGCTCTTGTCAATTTAATACTTCATTGATCCAATATGAAAGCGTATTTTTTCAAAAAAGGGCAGTATTTGCATTTTATCTGAATATTATGCTTTTTATACAAATTCCCCATTATGTACGTTTGTGTGTGTGTGTGTGTGTGTTTAGCACCTGTCCAAAATGTCTGTCTATATTATACTTACTATACCTGTCTAAGGACAAAAACAGTCCATTATATTTTCTTGCATACAGATAAAGGTTTCATATGTATTTGTCTGTATACTCCTTGTGGAATGAAGTATGGACAACTTTTTTTTTTATCCTCAGAAATGTATAACTAAGAAATCTTGGTTTATAACATGTTTTCAGACGACTATTTGACTAGATTTGAAGACTAAGTAATGTAGAGTTGTCAACATACCTAAAATGACCGAAATAATCAATCGCATGGTGTCACGACAACATCGGCGTGTGAGTTTTCTTTTATGTTGGCTTTGGTGCTTTTAGTTGTTGTTGTTTTTTGTTTGTTTGTTTTTTACTTTTTGGCGATCGGATCTTCTGTGTAATTCAGAGACTTGCAAACGTCTAAAATTAGCGCGCAAATAAATGAGGAAACCCATTTGTTCGTGAATCAGCAATTTCATATACCGTTTATCATGGCTAAACTATCGTAGCATGGTATGACTGTATTGGCTTAATTCCAAATAACTTAATCACTGTTCTGTATGGTTCATATTAGTGGCAAACTTGCAAGCATGGTAAAAGGACCTCGGGTAAGACTTCTGTGGTGGAGAAGAATAAATAGCAAACGCTTAATTTGTGGGACAGACACTAACTTGGCCACTCTCCATCAATACGGGAAGTTACGACAGAGGTTGGTGGATGTCTTGTTAAAGACGAGATCTTATGGTATAGTCCTTGCGGTACCATTGGCTATTTCTATATCTTGTCTACTGTTTTCAGGTAGGTTGGTCTGTATGTTATTGGTACTTGAGGCATTATACGTGCATGCACTATTTAGAGTGGAACTAGCATTAATGTTTTTGTATGGGGTTGTGTCAGTTATCTTTTCATCTGATTTTTACGTTCTAGAGATTGTCTTAGATAACCATTTCCTCCTGTATATTTCTCTGAAACTGTACAATGGCAAATTGTCAGCATACAATAAATTAGTGGCATCTTTTCCGTCAATGAAATCCTTGAATTTCATTATGCGCAGTCAACATCCCTTAAGTCGAATTGAAGAGGAGTGGAGAAACTGCTTCGTCTGACGTGAATTTCTACTTACACAAATTTTGACTTTCACAAATTTCGACCTTACACGATTGAATTTATACACATGGATATAGCCATCGGGTAAATTTTCCTTCGACTTAGAAGATTTTTGAATTTGACCTGTGTGCGGTCGACCTAGACCAGCCTGACTGTATTATCTGTTACTGATCCCAATTTACTCCGCTGGTTTCAATTCCTCAGTTTGCTTTGATAAGGCGACAGCTTGTTTGTTTTTTGTTTTAACTATACCTCATCTTGAATTACATCAAATTAATGTACATTTGTATTCATTTCTTATCAACATTGGCTTCTCTTTAATGGGGAAAAAAGATAAAGTGTACATTGTGCAGGTCTCTGATTTCCATGAAGATTACTTTTACTATTGGTTTTCTTGCACTACATTTCCAGATATCACAAACAAAACCGCTCCAATTTATTCATCACAAAGTGTACTTTTGATTGACCTTTCTGTATACAACCACTACAAGGAAGAGGAAATCAAAACGCGTTTTGTGTATGCACCAATATTCTATGCGTGCGTCGATCGGTTCATGTTTCCAACACGATACTTATGTGCATTAAGTAGATTGCAAAGTTGGACTGATCTATTGCGTTTTTGCGCATACTTCCTTTTGAAGAGGCGGAGTGAATATCCTGTTTTAGCGACGGACGTGTCAGGAGCTAATCATGGTTGCATTCCAGTTCATGTTCGCCGCGTTCCTTGCCTTAGGATGCTGGGCTGGTAAGATTTGATGCTTTGGTGAATTCGTTTTCCCATTTCTTTCACTTTCTTAAAAATAATTTTGAAGTCATATCTCTTATACACATGATGGTTTATCCTTCTTGAAAAAAAAAAATATAAAAAGGGGGAGGGGATAAAAGGTAAGGTACTGAAGTACATAGGTAATGATGCCATAAACATATACATAGTTTTGAATTGCAACTTTTCCCGACTTCTTAAAAGGGCGTGGTAGAATTGAAACTGTCTCCATTAATTTGTGTACCATGTTCCCCTTTACACCTCGCTATCTTTGCTATTTATGCCTTCCTCCCACTCTTTTCTTTTCTTTCTCTCTTTTTCTGTCTCTTCCTATTTATCCCTCTCCTGCAATGTGCATTTGTGTATTATTTCTATATGAACCTCTTTGTCTGATTATTTATATTTTATCGTCTATATAAAGCCCTGTTTTTAATGGATCTTTCCCCTACAACGTAGGGACAGCATCCAGCATGTACGTAACAAAATTCCTCGCCTCAGGCAATAAAACTGCTGTAGGAGAGAGCGAGGAGTTCTGTTTTAAGAGACGTACATGCATCGAAAACCTTCTCTGGGTAGGAATACATGAAAATCTACCCTTTTCACTTGCAAAGAAGGTATGGGTACAATGTACCCACGTGCAAGATCGGCGAGAGGTGTGTCTTTCTATTTGGACTATTGCACATGCGTATGATTTGTATCAAAGGAATAATTGTCATCGCGATAACTTTTTAACAGAAGTGTTGTTGGGTAATGTCCGGGTAATGTAGGGGTAAACGGGTAATGTCGGGGTAATGTCTGGGTAATGTCGGAGCAATTACCCTGGCACTGCTGGCTATTGTAGACTTTGGCAAAAGTGACTTCAGCAACGTCCGAGCAACATTTTGTTGGAACCGTTTTAATAGGATAACTCTGGCTTAAAATGCGTTGTTTAAACAGTGGGCCTTCACTCTCTTCTACGTGTGTATTTGTGACCATCCTAATAACAGAATATGAATTTATGTATCTCTTGGGGAATGTACCTTATAGCTGGCCATTTGTTCTCTGCCTTCACCAATCCTTTTCCCCTTCTTTCAAATATATCCGTAAAAGTAATACCAACATTCTCAAATCTTACGCCTCCAGGGCGGGTGCACGCGGAGTGCTTTCCACCCGTCGAGTCATGTTCTAACTGCGTTATGGACCCAGCCCTCAACCGTTCTGCCGTGGTCCCCTCTGGATCTACCCTGAAATGGTCCTGTGAATCGGGCTACGTCATGGCTGGTGATGGTGAGGTGATCGTATGGGTGTGCGGACTCGACAACCAATGGAAGGGAGCTATACCAAACTGTACAGGTGGGTACAGTTATTTCATATCATTTTTTTTCTTCGGGCAGAAGTGATTCTGTCTATCTTATCATTAGATGTCACTTTTGCATTTTTTGTTTTATTTCTTCGTCATAATGATCACCATTTTCCATATGGACATCACTCTCTTGCTGAACATCTGTTGTGATCGTTGATATAATACAACATTTTCGTTTTCATCATGGTTATCTTATTGTTTTGTGTTCTTCAATGGATTCTTCTTTTAAACCCCGATTCATTCATTTCACTTCATTCATTACGATGATGATATTTTTCTTTAGAATTTTGGTGCTGTTGTTGCTGCTGTCGTTTTCATTCCAATCTACGCAGTGTGACCCAATGAAACAGCATGTCCTAGACAACACAATATCGAATGTCGGTTCGATGGACCCCGGCTGGTAATTGATAGTAGTTTGCTCAACATTTAAAACAAAAACAAATAATGTTAACAAAAACAAGAGAAATACTCTCCTGCCAACTCATTCATGTAAAATAATCGTCTGCATGAATTATAAAGAGCACGACTTGAAAATAAAATGCAATTACTCATCATTCCAGAATAAACACAAGGAAAGAAATGTGTTAAACTCATCAGGCAACATCATCCTGCCCAATCAATTTATCCGTTTCCTGTCATGAGACTCAATAATAGCTAAAACGATGAAGGCAAAACATCAACAACGCACGCACACACACATGCACACACACACTTAGAGCTCTTTTGAACCCGGAAGGTACCAGGAAGATGTCTGCGTCGTGGTATGTTCACAAACTGTCTCATCCAACGACATTACCGTTTGGGTTTCGACGCAGCTGCGGTAAATTTAGCACACAGTCACTCGTATTTATATAGGCAATATTGAAAGCGCAAGAAAATGGATGGAAACACAGCTCATGTTCTAGTTTTAAAAATGCAGCTAAGTCTTCTGGAGATTTACACAGGTTGGTTTCAGTATCCAGAATGAAAGTGTCATTGAGTTTTTTGAGGTCGTGGTTACTGTAATAGTTGATAAACATGAAACGGGAATACAAGACTGTATACTACACTTACAAACTGAGAAGAAAAAAACAAACAAACATACAAACGATGTGTACAGTGTCATGTTCTAAACGTGTGATGGGATATATCATCATAGCCTTTTTCAAATAAAGGCCTTCTCGCAATACAGTGATTGCGAGAGAAGTGGGGTAAAAGAAAAGGTCTCTCTCTTCAAGGTGCTGGGGACGGGGGCGGCCCGGGGGAATAGGAGCCAGCTGTGGCACGAGCAACACACACACATGGATACATCTCATTTTGAAGGTAACAAAATCATACAGAGTCATTAATAATTATCATCATTTTCTTTCTTCTAGCACGTGACACATACGATCAGAAACGCACGCATAAACGGGAATTTTTAATATTCTCGTGCCTCAGGATTCCTGGTTGGCATTCTGAATATAGACAGGATTTAAGCAGTGTACTCAGAACATCCGAACGGCAAAAAGAGTCGCTGCAATGTTGCGCAATGTGATGTAGAATGTACACCTTTGTACCTTACGCTTCTTTATATATCAAAGCTAGATCATTGATTTTGCAGTGTTGCTTTACATACTAGTCTATATCAAAATGCCTTGCATTGCCAATGATAAGACTTGACCTGGGCTATTTCCTAACTTTTCCATGTATATAAAACACACACACACACACAAACACAAACAATGTAGGGGATGCTCTCAAGTGCAGATTTTGGACATCCTTCCCCCGCTTGATCACTTCGACGCCCCCTCGCTGGTCATACCTCCCCCAATCATGAACATAAACCGACACCCTTGACTACCAGTGGCGGATCCAGGGAGGGGGGGGGGGGGGCTTAATTCCTAAAGCGAAAAAAAATATAGCTACAAACGGCAGTTTTTGGACTGTAAAATGTCAAAGTTTTCAAGCTCCCTCGCTCCGCTCGCTCGCATGTAATCGCTATGCCATTCTCCTGATGTTGCTGCCAGTAATTGCCAGCAGTTGCGCCCGGTGCGCCCCTCCCCCTTAATTTCCAAAGCGAAAAGATATAGCTACAAACGGCAGTTTTTGGACTGTAAAATATCAAAATGTTCAAGATCGCTCGCTCCGCTCGCTCGCATTTAATCTTTATGTCATTCTCCTGATGTTGCTGCCAGTAATTGCCAGCAGTTGGGCCCGGTACGCCCCTCCCCCCTTAATTTCCAAAGCGAAAAGATATAGGTACAAACAGCAGTTTTGGGACTGTAAAATGTCAACATTTTCAAGCTCGCTCGCTTCGCTCGCTCGCATTTAATCTTTATGCCATTCTCCTAGATGTTGCTGCCAGTAATTGCCAGCAGTTGCGCCCGGTGCGCCCCATTAATTTCCAAAGCAAAAAGATATAGCTACAAACGGCAGTTTGAGGACTGTAAAATTTCAAAATAAGGCTCGCTCGCTTCGCTCGCTCGCATTTAATCGCTATGCCATTCTCCTGATGTTGCTGCCAATAATTGCCAGCAGTTGCGCCCGGTGCGCCCCCCCCCCCTTCCCTCAATTTCCAAAGCGAAAAGATATAGCTACAAACGGCAGTTTTTGGACTGTAAAATGTCAAATGTTCAAGATCGCTCTCTTCGCTCGCTCGCATATAATTGTTATGCAATTCTCCTGATGTTGCTGTCAGTAATTTGTCGTTTCACACCGTCATTCCATAATCCATGTAAGGAAAACTTACAATGTTGCTCAATGACTGCACTATGATATGTATCACATTCCGTTATGTACTGTAGTCCCCGTTAAGATTGCGGACTGCCAGCGCTCGCACACTCACATACACACGCACGCACGCACAAGCATACACACCCTCACAATTACTTTTCCACGAGGTGCCCCCCCCCCCCATGTCTTGACCCACGGTACGCCACTGACTCAAGGAGTAGCAAAAAGATGACAATGAGGCAGATAATCAGTTCCACTTTACCTGTTTACAGAAGGATGCAATTTGCCTGAAGAGGTCATTAGATTTGACTAATACATTTGACTTGACCTTGAAAGAGATTTTGAGAGATTGTTAGCTTGACTTGAATCGGTAAAATTTCTTTGAATCTACGCCCTACAAACAATGCTTCTTTGCAGATTCTACATATTTTACATGTCTTAATCATCTTAAGTCTTGTCTTTGTTATAAACCTTATTCAATAAATTCAGTTTATTTAGTAATACGAGAAATATGGAACAATGAAAAACAAACAAACAAGTAAAAAATTATCAGAAATAGATTCACCAACCCCAAAATTTCCTCCTCTCTGAAATTAGACTTTTTACCTGTCCAGGTGGTTAACGTAAATGGTCATAATTTATACTTGGATCTCACCAAAACGTTTAAGTTTTCTCGGCATTAGTGTTAGGCCAAAAAAAAAAAAAAAATGTTGCATTGGCGTAACCCGCCCGACCCTAAAAATTCCGCCGACCCCATGTTTTTTTATTATTTTTTTTTTGCTATCGATATCAAATATCTTGTTGATTGCGATCGCGATCGCACAAACCCGGAAGTGGAAACGGTTCTGGGGATATCGGATGTACGATCATCACGAGGGAGAGATCTAGCGCCTCGCATAAGCCTTCCTTGATCAGTACGTCATCTGTTTCCAACACGGACACGTACTCTAACAAAACAATTATTCAGGGTATACGTAGCATTCAGACTGCGATGTATTGTGCACAGTTTTGCCATAGGTTTCTTGTGTGGAGAACTTACACGAATCTGTATATGTGGGACTGTAATAGAGATCGCCGTGTGCGATGAAAAGATCGTACATATGGGTCAATTTGCATCTATCTTATCTAAGTCAAAATAATAAAATATGAAGTGAAAACATTCAGGATAGGGATTTCAACATCTTTAAATTCTGTGAAGGGGTATAATTCCAGTAATATCGGCCTCATAAATGATTTGTAGAATAGATGAACACAGCACATTCGGTGCAGCAGTTGTAACTGTTTACTGAGCTGAGCACGAGTTTTACACGTAAAATGCAGGTAGCCAAAAAAAAAAAAAAAAAAAAAAATCCGCCCGACCGACCCTATTTGAAAATCTCATGTTACGCCAATGCAACAATTTTTTTTTTTTTTTGCCTTAGTAGTGACCGTGCTCGGCTTTTGAACCTCAGCATGAATATTGTTTTAAGGTTTCTGCAATCTGATTGGTCAATTATTATGCATTGATTTTTACTGATTCATGCTGAGCCATGAGTCCTGTTTGTAGGTGTTCTGGACGTATGATTTGTAAAAAGAAAAAGGTTTATTTTCAGGAACTTACGCGCTAATTTTATAAAACGAATAATGCCCAGGTCTATTTTCTGGATAGGTGAGAACGGAATGCTCTCGTTACACTTTGGAAACAGTCTAACCCCACTCGCGGGTTTAAAACTGTGCCAAAGTTAAAGTCGCGCAACCACTCCTCACCGATCCAATCTGCCCCCATGGAACATGAATACTGATTTTCGAGTTAGGTGCTCAGTGTCATCAATCGTATACTGACATCACCAGATCTTAAGCAAAGATATAAGATCTCCTGCATTCAAAAATAGCGAAGCTCTCTGCCACATACGGCTGTTTCCTTCTCAGCAATATTAGTACTAACCACGTGAGGACCAGTACTTTGAAAGGGGATAATGCAGGGAAAATAGAAAGGTGTTAACGGGTTGAGATCATATGATACAATCTTAATACGTTAGTAGCGGGTGAAAGACCGTGCTATCCCTGTTCATGCATCCCCTGGTGCTGATTACGACAGAAAACTCCATAGCATTTCAGGCACTGACTTTGTACTCTGGCTTTGAAAGAGTTAATAATAATCTTATGCTAACGTGTGAGCTTCAGATTTGTCGTGATTCGATGGATAATGTCGAACTCATGTCATTCAATATGCTGCAGCTGCGTTTGCAATAATTATTTTTATGTGGCTTTACTATTCCAAGAGAAGAAAAAAACGAGAGACGTAATTACGACATTCTCTACAACAGACTGTCGACTTCCTTACAATTCATCTCTTGAACTATATCTTTCACTTCATCACTCCGTCGTATGAGGGCGCTGTGGCATAGTGGATATCCAAACTTCCAATTATTGGAGAACCCGAGTTAGATTCCAGCACAGGGAATACTCCATTGTACAAAATGTTTTACCCACCACGCTTCCCAGGTGTATAATGGGTACCTGGTAACGCTAGGGTGATAATAATAACATTGCAGGGCCCTCTGGTAGAGCAGTCGGCAAATATGAAGAGCCTACCCTGGATAAAGAAAACTTTATCATTTTAAAATAATAACGATGATGATAATAATAATTATAGTAATAATAATAATATTATTAATAATAATAATGATAATAATAATAATGATAGTAATAATAGTAACAATAATAATGATAATAATAATATTAATGATAATGATAATAATAATAAAAAGTAATAAAAATAGTGTTATTATTATTATCATTATTACGATAATTATTATTATCTTTATTATCATTGTCATTATAGTATTTATTATTATTAGCAGCATATCACGCTATTTTTGTAGCGTTCCTTGTGATGTTTTTATTTATATGCCTATTTACTTAAATTATTAGGGCTATTAGGAAACGAAACAACGGCAAAAGTCGTTTTCATATGATTATTTCTCTTTGTTTCTGCATACAGTTGCCCCTAAAGTCGAATGTGCGGAACCACCCGTGCCTGCATACGGCAACATATCAACTGGACCGCGAGACAGATACCTGCCGGGAGCAGATATTTCCTTTGCGTGCGACACTGGATACTCTTTATCCAATGACGTCACTCTGTCATGTGAGATGGAAGGTCTTTGGTCTTCGAACGAGCCTTTTTGTCGAAGTGAATATCAGCCTTTGTATTGTTTTTGTGATGCTTAAGTGACTTTATCCCTATTGCACTATACGCATTATCGATTTCGAAGCAGAGCACATTAGTTGTCTGCTATCGGCTATGCCACTATCTAATTCTAGTGATAGTTTGTTGAGTGTCGGGAAGTATGGAGAAATGAAAAGGAGGGGGGGGGGGCAAAATATTGATAAACATAAGGGAAGACACCTGGTATAATAAAAAGAACGTCTTGTTAAGAGATAAATTCAACCTCTCACCGAACCTTAGGACTAACATTATTACTTTGGTTATTTAGATCAACTTGCACAGGTTATTTAGCTTTTTCTTTGTTTTATAATTTTGTAACAATGTCTCCCATACATCGTGTCACTGAGATATTGGGTTAGAAGAGCAAAGAAATAATAACACATTATTTGTTCACTTATTTTGGGGGGTTTCTTTTTCAAGTTGACTGCGACCAGGGATCTCAGGACACAGAACAACCCCACGTATGTTACTTCAGAGAAGATAGAACACCAAGGAACTGGGAGAATGCCCTATTAGCCTGTCGAGAAAACGGCCGACAGTTGGCCCTGGCGAAGGACAAAGATAGTCACAATTTTCTCGCCAGCATGATCGAAGATAGTCCCAACTCTTACTGGATTGGCGCCAAAAGAGACAGAACGTGGCGATGGGGCTCGGCAGGTTACTATACTCTCTACTTTGTCGTATCATAATACATCCCCCCCCCCTTTGTGTGTGGAAGGGTGTGGTCTTCAATTGAGATCAAGAGGGCATTTTTTTTTTGCAGTTCATTTGATGCATTTTTATTTAATTTCTTTATTTTGTCTAATTTATGTATAAAAAAAAACTTGGCATGGAAAATTGGTTTTGTCACACATTCAAATCCACATATTGACAACAGATAAACACCAAATTACATTACATATAAAATTAAATGAATAATGATTATTATTCACAAAAATTACAGGAAACTAAACATACATGCAAACAGAGTCTTACATCATGTGGTGAACGTGCAAAAGAGGGGACAATGAATATACATATCATATATATATATATATATATATATGAAGGGTTTGTTTGCAAAAACCGATAAGTCCATTTTTGAAGATTTTGAAGTACGATCTCTGTCAAAAAGTACAAAATGATACCTTTTAAATGATATATTGGTCACTACATATAAAGGTATATTTTTGAAGTTATGGTCAAAAGAAGCAAAAATGTTCTTATTATTCTCTTTATTTTTCTTGAACTTTAATTGCAAATATCTCCATTTGGCAAATATGGACTTATCGGTTTTTGCAAACAAACTCTTCATATATATATATATATATATATATATATATATATATACGTGTATGTACATTCACGTGTATGTATATATATATATATATATATATATATGAAGAGTTTGTTCGCAAAAACCGATAAGTCCATATTTGCCAAATGGAGATATTTGCGATTAAAGGTCAAGAAAAAAAAAAGAGAATGATAAGAAAATTTTTGCTTCTTTTGACCACAACTTCAAAAATGTACCTTTATAATGTAGTGACCAATACATCATTTAAAATGCATTATTTTGTACTTTATCACAAAGACCGTACTTCAAAATCTTCAAAAATGGACTTATCGGTTTTTGCGAACAAACTTATCATATATATATATATATATATATATATATATATATATATATACATTTATATATAAACACGTGAATGTACATACGCAGACAGAAAACTATGAAAGAATCAACTACTGCAAAAGATATACATGAAGAGTTTGTTTGCAAAAACCGATAAGTCTATATTTGCCAAATGGAGATATTTGCGATTAAATGTCAAGAAAAATAAAGAGAATAACAAGAAATTTTTTTCTTATTTTGACCATAACTTCAAAAATATACCTTTATATGTACTGACCTATATATCATTTAAAATTTATTATTTTGTACTTTATGACAGAGATCGTACTTCAAAATCTTCAAAAATGGACTTATCGGTTTTTGCAAACAAACCCTTCATATATATATATACATATATATATATATATATATATATATATATATATATATATATAAAAAACCACAAATTCTAAAACAACTCACTTTATACAGACTATCCCAACATCATAACCCGTAAATTATAACATTTATTGCAAACGATTATTTGCAGTAATACTTGGAAATAGCAAAGCAAACACAAAGCTAACAACGTTGCAACTCACACCTTCCCCTTTGGTTAAAACGTAAGAAATGTAGAAATTTTCAGCTCGGGCTTACAGGAAATTGTGGAGTGAATTGGCTGTGCTTTTTTTCACTCGGCAGTGAATGATAGAACATCTGAGACAACGTTTTATCTCTTTCTTGTATTCATCTACGCTGCATTTATGTATCTTTCTTCATGAAATCTATCTTGTTTTTAAAAGTTTTTGCTTAGAGTAAATTCCGTTCCATCTTGCACAAGAAGGGAAACACATAACGATTTAAAGTGATAAATGATAATTCACGAGTGCACACATACACTTATCAAAGCGGAAGAGCGCGTAGCCGTGTGGATTTCGTATTGGTCTTGGACCCTAATACATACATCACTAAATTCCATCGTTTCCTAGCATCCCCAGAATTTATTTTGTACTTCTTCACATGTATATAATTGTCGTAATTAAGTGGTCAAATAAATTCAGCATGCGAGGATAAAGCTTTGCATCAGCATAGATGCGACTTCTTGAGACAACTTCAGGCAGCTGCATAATTATTCTTATGAATGATAGTAACTTTATCAGCCCAGTACTCTGTGCAGTCATAAGACAGTGCATCTATCAAAACAAGGAACCATAAACGAACTGCTCAATTATATATAATTATATATATATATATATTTTTTTTTTCTCAGAACAAGGTCCACTCATTGAACGATTCTTCTGGAAAGAAGGCGAACCGAACTATCCCAGTGAAAACTATGTGGAGTTTTGGAGAGCGAATGGGAAGAAAGAATACTTGTGGAATGACGCCCTCTCCGGCCGCCGCTATGGATTTATTTGCCAAGCTGGTATGCTTTCTTCAGTACGGATAGAGTGTATTATCACAATGATGGTGACGATAATATTTTTTTTTCGTCATTGTTGTTGTTGGCACAATTAATTTTGTTATCATCATAATGTTTTCATCATTAGCCATAGTGGTAATAGCGAAAATGTATAATCATTATTTCAAAACCTTGTTTATATGTCTATACCTATAATTAACATCATCATTTTTTGTACCATTATATTTTACTATATCACAAGAAAGAGAAGAATAAAAAAAATCACAGAAGACATTGTGAATAAGTCATGCAGGCCGATCTCAAGTAATTGGACAGAATATAGGGAAGGAAAAAAAGAGAAATAGACAAGCGTGTTCTGTTCTATAGATGTTCATAACTTTTCCAAGAATTTACATGCAGTTGTGCATTAAAGCATGAAAGAAGATTTGGAGCGCATGCATTTTTTTTTTTTTTTTTGGTGGCCGTATCCAAGTAATCTAAAAAACAATAGTATGAAAATTACTACTATATGACATTACTGATTTTTGTTTTCTTGGCCGCATACGAACTGCTTAGGATAAAATGCATTAACACACGTCAACATACCTTTCCAAAGTGATAAAGTTCCTGAAATGTGACAATTTCGTCACAATATAATCACACAGATATGATACAAAACCCGATGAAACATCAATTTACTGGCTATTGTTGCCGGGTGTTTTTTTATTTTTTTATTTTTAGACAAGACGTGTATATCCGAAACAGGAAATTCAACAGTGCTGCCGTTCTCCTACCTTAATAAGTGTTTCCGGTTCGTAAGATATTACGTCACGAGGGGGGAAGCTGAACGGACTTGTCGGGATCGCGGGTTCGGCATCCTGGCCGAGATCCAAGACTCTTATACCCAGGAATACCTGTCTTCCAGGGCTCTTGATGTAGAGGTAAATGGGGAGGCCCAACAGTGGTGGATCGGCGGGGTGGAGGATACTGGCAGCAAGTCTTGGTTTTGGACAGACGGTAAATTTCCCTCATTGGTTCTATTACCCCCTCCCCCCCCCCCTCCAATATCATTACGTAATTAAGAAAAATTATGTACCTTTGATACATGCCAGGGGGTGACAGGGAGGATAGTGAGTATACTGTAGAATAAAGAATATTCGTATGTGCATTGTAATTTCTTAAATTTCGCAATAGCCAAGATTCGCGAAATTACAATGCACGCCAAAGTTCTTGCCAACACTATATGTATTGGATGTTAGAGGCAACTCGCAAAATTTCACGCCGCGAAAAAAAAAGAAAGAATGAATCTCGATGAATCCTTTGTCCTATGAACCAACAACTCGATCATTCAACACCTTAAGTACATGTATTATGTATTCTTCCTTCATAACAACTTTCACTCCAGGAAAAGTAACCTCGGTTACTCAAGTTTAATTGACAACGTGATTGCTGTGACCATGGATAGGGCATGATTATGTCACGTACATGACAACACGAAAGATTATTCTGAATTTATAGTGATCATTAAGAGCCCGGGAATGCGGGAGGTTTGGTGCGTGCGCCTGTAACAGTCCCTATGATATTATATGCGTGAGCAGGAGGTGAGGAGGAGAGAAAGAATTACATTGAGCGTTTTTTTTTTTTATGTATGTCGTATATAGAATAATACATACATATTCAACTTTTAAGTGGCATTCTAAAACAGTATATCTATATGAGTGGCGGCAATGGACTTAACCAGAACATGGCCGGGCGGTGCAAGGACAGTTAGAATATATTGTCAGCAAAACTTGCACAGAGACGTGGCTGATGTTGGGTGGCACCCCTTTAATTAAGCTTTTAGGCAACTTGCCCTTCTTCAGAATCTACAATGACATTAACAACATTTACATGCATTCAACTTCGGTGTAAATTATACTGAACTTAACTAACCTTCAACACTAACAATTCAACAATATATCAATCATAACAATGAATACAAAACATACAAAATTACAACACATCGTTAACAATGAAACATAATATTACTAAATACAATCACGGAATAAAACTTACTGTATTACTGCTGATTGCGGTCTTGTGATGTTGTCTGTGTAAAAGTTATAGCCTGCTGCAAATATGTATATATATAATTATATATATATTCCGATTTACACATGCCGCGCAGCTAAAAGTATCGTGATAATTCAACAAAGACGATCCAAATTAACAGTAAACTTAAGGTGACCCGCCCCGGACATGCATAGAGCATTCTAATCTACTGTGAATAGTGAGGTTTACAAAATTCGAAGTTTCTGTTACCGCATACTGTTCAGGCACAGGGCAGAGAGTAGTAGGCAGATAGTCGCCATGTTTCCTAAACACAGAAGCAACAAAAACAAGCGAAAATCGATTTTAGTGCATCGCGATCGGATTATTACTTTTGTGTGATGAGTTTCAAAATGCGTTCATTCGGATGTGAGTGAATGCCACTATTCTGCAAAGAGAAGGAAAAATAAACAAAATTTTACAGAGAGAGAGAGAGAGAGAAAGAAAGAAAGAAAGGGAGAGGTAGAGAGAGAGAGCGAGAGAGAGAGAGAGAGAACTTGTCATTTTTTATTTTTTTTTTCGAATCGGGGCTGATTAAGGTTAAAGTTTTTCTAATATCTTCCTTTTCTCATATTACAAACCTATAATCTAAGTTTGTCATTTTTGTGCTTATTTTGTTCTGTTCTTTTATATTTGCACGAAATGATGATAATTAAATCATAAAGCACTGCTTTGCTTTCTTTTTTTTTTTTTTTTTTTTTTTGGTTGGCAAATCTGTGTCGACGGTTTGTAAAAAGTCATGGATGAATGTTACTGACTTGCTAGCCTATATATGCTTTCTGTTCATCTCGAATCAGATACGACTGTTACAACAACTCAGTGGGCCATTGGAAAACCAAACCAAGACGAAAATGCCACATGTGTGGAAATGAGTCCACAGTGGACCAATGTGAAATGCGACGAAACTAAACCATTCCTGTGTCAGAAAGGTAAGCATAACTATTTTTACACTTTTGTATTTTACCACTTTTTAAAACATATTTTCTACAAAACTCCTTCATTTCTACCCCTGATCGGAACAGCGTGGTTATTGCTTGCGCGAGGAGGAAACTGCACGGATATCGATTACAGGTAGTGCCTAAACATTGTATCAAAGTACCAAAGGAACTGGCAGCTTGCCAAGATTATTTCACAATTTCTTTTCAAGAAAGAAAACAGTCCAGAGTGGCGCCACTATCCGCTCAAAAGGAAGAAGAAAAATCACAAGCTGAATTCAATTCTACTTCCACTTGCTTGAGAATGACACAATTACCATCACGTATGAGATGTAAAACATACATCAATGTGTTGGTACTTTTTGAGCCAATATTCACAGAAAATATAGCATTTTACACTTCTACAACTTCCGAGACACAGAATGGGTTCATCATAAGTACTCTACTGAAACTGAATTAAATAAAAGCATAATTATTATTCAAATTCAATTCAAATTTAAATTCAGACTTTATTTTCACTTTTTTTCCAACAGAATCGTAATACCAAGAGTCTGCATAAACACTGACTATCTATTTACACTGATATAACACCTAACCTCAATTGTACTTACGGCGATCGGTGTCGCACATGACGTGTGCCTATAGAGGGGAGTTCAGCATTTAAAGTTAAACGTTATGGCATCAATGTGATAGTCGGTAAAAATAGGTTTGACATTTTGTGGGTATTTGTTTGTTTGTTTTTTAGTAAAATCAGCATTTTGGACTGTGATTAGTGCAAAACACAGTTGTATACCGATTCACTTAGATGCAATGTCCGTTTCAATTTATTCTTTAATCACGTTGACTGGGGAAGCATATAAAACGTCAAATCACGTAACTATGCTACAAAGCAGTTTGCTGCAAAAGGAGCTTATAGTATATGAACGATGTGCATTGTGTGTTTGCGAAATCGGCTCTGTCTCGAGCACGACAGTGAGTTTAGGTGGCACCACTGCGAACGTTATTTTGAAAACAGCCTTTTGAATCAGCGTTTCAAAACGCTGATTCTGTCTTCGTAATTTAGGCACAAATGCACCAACTGGCATGTCATTCGGGAATATGCATCACATTGAGACGCTTCTATAGATAAGGCTTGAAAATTTAATGTATTTTACCCCTTTTCCTTTTTAAATGGTTCCAACTTTAAGCATCAAATAATTGCTTGTTAGGAGTCCATGGTCTTGTTATATCTACCTCTCGGTTATGACTTGTTTTGTTTTGTTTGTTTGTTTTTTTTTTCATTTTGCCGAATGAATGAATGAATGAATGAATGAATAAGTAAATAGATGCATGAATGGACAGATGTATGGATGAGTGCATGAAAGAATAAATGAATGACTGAATGACTGAATGACTGAATGAATGAATGAATGAATGAATGAATGAATAAAGCTTTCCGGGGATTAAAAATGGTGTAGTTTCTTGGATTCGTTTGCATAATGCAATTGTTTACGATAACACATGACAGTATGTAACAAAAGTGCCCGCAATGTTCATAGGTGTGGCTGCCTGTGGAGACCCCGGAGCTCCTCGACACGGTTCGAGGTTACCAAGAGGTATATCTACTTTTGTAGATGGTGACAGGATCTACTTCCGGTGTGATGAGGGCTACCGACTGGACCGCTCAAACCCTTTGAGATGTCTCACTAGCGGAAGATGGGATGCTGCGAGACCAACTTGCGTAGGTTTGTATCACAAGGTTGAATTGACTAATAGGTGGCATTGCTAGCAAAGACGGATTAATGTGTTTGTTATATAAAACATGATTATAAAATTAATTATAATTACTAAATTATTAAGGTAATTGTTTGTATAACAAGGTTGGCTTATAGATGACATTGGTAGCTAAGACGGATTACTGTGATTGTTATATTGCAAAAAAAAAAAAAATCATAATTGACATATTTATACAACTATCCTAGTGATGGTTTGGTAATGCGATAAACATGTACTATGTAAAACAATGAAAGGGACATTGATATGTAATACATCTTAACATAATCAACTGCAGTAAAAGGGATAATATCTTCACTGCTTTTCTGTAACCCCCGATATGGATTCTATTTTAATTGCATGAACTCGAGCTGTAACTACATTTTTTATATCATCGTAAATACTCTTCTTTAATAGCTGTCACCTGCCCTGGAGAGCCACCATCTGTGCAACACATCAGTAACTTGACAGTAACTTCAAGGCAATACCGTGGAGTCGCTATCTACACCTGCTCCGGTGGATTCTGCCCTGGGAACTCTCCCGTGAGCTTCTGTCAGTCGGACGGTACGTGGAGCCAGCCGAACTTCACGTGCCTGAGTACGCCAACCACCAGCAGTAGTAAGTTCATAGGTTTCAATTATCAGCCATTCAGTTTGATGATAAGAAAGTTAATATGAACATCAGGAAGTCATTATACACATTTTATTCATTAAAAAAATGACGCCTTTATTGAAACAATTTCTTTCTTCTGTTGTGCTATCCACCTTTATTCCCACATTAGCGACGGAATCACCACCAAGTCGTAACGTCACAACACAGTTGGTTCCTCGCGCAGTGTCAGAATCAGGTATTAATCTTTCCTGCGCTGTTGTTAATTCAAATAATTCAAAAGGTCATTCATAGCAAATATAGGTGAGTCACCACTTTCGTGATATGTAAATTCTTAAAAGATTTTTTTTTTTTGAATATATCTATGCATATCAATAGATGTAATGGGATCGTCCCATTACATTTAAAAATAAGAGAAAATAAAAAAATTGAAAATGGCAAAACGAGCGTTGGCGAGGATGTGGTAACACCTTAAAGGGGAAGGCTAGTAACTGATCAGTGGGAATCAGTGGAAATGCTGGGAGATGATTGTTCCAATCCTTATGGGATTCATTCAAGAGTTCATTGTATATATCTATTGTTGTGTGAAAATGATTTGCTTCAGAACGGTCTCATATTCAAGTAATGTGCAGATTAATGCTCCGTCACTGACAAGGGACGCTAACCTGGAAGCATTAAACTGCACATTACTTGAATATGAGACCATTCTGAAGCAAATCATTTTCACACAACAATAGATATACAATGAACTCTTGAATGAATCCCATAAGGATTGCAACAATCAACTCCCAGCATTTCCACTGATTCCCACTGATCAGTTACTAGCCTTCCCCTTTAAGTGCGGAAATAAGTAGACATTATGTCCACGGTGATGACATCATCATAGCTCATCAACAGCTCAATTTAAAGAAGATAGCGACTTGACGGAACCGTGTTCTACATCTAATGTCTTCCCAGGACCAAAGACAGTAGGGGTCATTGACCAGCACCTAACTATACACATACAACACGAAATGCTCGTTTTGTGCTTGCTTTGTTGTTGTGCACCATCCTGGCACAGCCCTGTTGTGTTTTGACAGCGACTGGGCTGTGTATAGTTAACCAGCACTAACGGATTTGTCTGAACTCTCTGGCAAAACTTTTGAATAATAAACTTTGGAAATAACGAACTGTAATTGTGACAATTAGATAAGTGGTAAAGAAGAAGGAAAGAGACATTGATAGCGCTCGTTATTAAACTGAAGACTGTCGTACAAGACAGACAATTTAAAAGGTACAACTTATAGTTCAAGAAACCTCAGAATGCATAAACTAATTGAGACACTGCATGCATTCGGATTTCGAAATCATTATCGTCAGCAGTAGGCCCTTAGTAGCAGCAGTAGTAACAACTTAAAGAGAAAATAATATGCTAGTAACTACTTTCCCCTGTGACATTTTTGTTCTGCTCATATAGATTTTATTCACACAATGTAATGCCAAGACGGTATCTTCAGTTACTTTTCATCTTAACAGGCTATGTTATATAAATTTTACATTTGCTAACGTCTACGCCCGTACTTATGTCTTTTTGTCTTAAAATGCGAATTATAAAATGAAAATAATGCTTTTGGTCACGCAGATAACTATGTGCTGTTGGTCTCATTGAAGATGAAATGGGATACATATTTTTGTATCTTTCCCGATGTCACACATACCCGTAACTGCAGTGTCCTTTTTTTTTTCATTGTAATTCAACCTTTCAGAAGTATATTTAAGATACCAAAACGGTTATCAATTTTCTCCTCTTCTTTACTTTAACTCATTGAAGTTGCGAATATTTGTGTTATATATATATATATATATATATATATATGAAGGGTTTGTTTGCAAAAACCGATAAGTCCATTTTTGAAGATTTTGAAGTACGATCTCTGTCATAAAGTACAAAATAATACCTTTTAAATGATATATTGGTCAATACATATAAAGGTATATTTTTGAAGTTATGGTCAAAAGAAGCAAAAAAATTCTTATTATTCTCTTTATTTTTCTTGACTTTTAATCGCAAATATCTCCATTTGGCAAATATGGACTTATCGGTTTTTGCAAACAAACTCTTCATTATGTATACATACATCGAAAATGAAAATTGCACCAAAAAATAATGTTCATATCACTTGCTTTCTCCAGTCATTGCAGGTGCGACGGCTGCCCTGATCTCACTCCTTCTGCTACTGCTAGTTGTGGTAGTACTGGTCGTTAGGAGCAGGTAGGTTTAATGTTACTTCAATTAATTGATTTCAAATGTTATCAATGATAAACATCGATATACACGCATAATCGGGGCTCGACATTGGAATGACACAGTGATCCGGGGCCACTATAAATTGACGCTTGGCAACCAAACTTTCAAAAAAGCATATCTTGTGATTGCCCAGTCAGTATTAAGATCAAAAATAGATTGCTGTGTTTACTTTTATTTTTTTTCTTTTCTTTACTGCCTCTGCATTTCAAATTCGAAGGCATTAATGGTCATGGGAACCAGCCACCAAAGAGGATGATTATTGTCTAGCATTGCATATCTGTATCTATAGATATATATCTATATCACTTTAAATGTACGTTATGAAATCTACTATTTTTTTTTACTCATTTTATGTTTGGAAATGCGTTGATTCTGACGTAACAATGTCTAAGGGAAGGGTGTAAAGTTCGTTTGTCTGTGTGTGTTTTTTTTTTGTGGACATTTTATGTTTTTAAAGGTGATTTCGCAGATGATTAGAATTCAAAGCTAAATTCATAATTTCTGTTGAGATTCAAAGTATCTATCATATCTATAAATGTTATAAATACATGATTATATGAAGAGTTTGTTCGCAAAAACCGATAAGTTCATTTTTGATGATTTTGAAGTACGGTCTCTGTCATTAAGTACAAAATAATACCTTTCAAATAATATATTGGTCACTACATACAAAAATACATTTTTGAAGTTATGGTCAAAAGAAGCAAAAATTTTTCTTATTATTCTCCTTATTTTCTTGACCTTTAATCGCAAATATCTCCATTTGGCAAATATGGACTTATCGGTTTTTGCGAACAAACTCTTCAAATATTCATTTATAAACATAGAGAGGGAGAATATAAGATACATCACTTTTTAACTTTAGGTAAGAACGATTGGGAATTCTTATTTTCCCTGGTTTGCAGACTCCGACCGATACCTAAGTCCGATACGTCACCATATCTCGACAAAGGCACAGCTGTCAAGACATTCACAGCACGCAGGAACAGGGTAGACACGAGTGATAACGAACTGCCAACAATTCACAGCAAAGGCGCCTTCAACCAAGCCTACACTGAATCCGATAACAATGAAGATTATGCCAATATACCACATGACGTGCCAAACCGTAGGCTCGACCCAGGAATGCCTGGGTATATTACTAGAGAAGAGGAGGTTGAAGACAAACTGTATGACAACTCGCTGTACGTGATGGGTGATTTCCAATAGTCGGGTGCAGTAGCGTCTATCCTCCATATTGACGAATCTAATTTCTTACAACCAATGTATGTATGAAAAAGGCAGTCAAATAAATAGGGGGCTTGAGCAAAGCGAACCGCCCTAAATCTGTCCCTTTTAACGGATTTTGAAACATATCACAGAGTGAATGCTGTTTTTGTTTCTTTTTTCGTACTCATGTTGGCAGCTGTTGAAAAAACCTAATCGTCACGTTGTCATCTCCAAAAGACGTGAGTGTAGGTTGATGTAAGATATAATTTAAGCGTGATCAACTATTGATAGCCGTGAATCAAGAATCCCTTATATATCTGCTTTAAAAATGGAAGCGTATGTCATATAAGTGCATCCAAGTCTTTTGCAATCCTAGCAAAGTATACATTGTTTCTTTTATTCCTACATACGATCATTTTCTATCATGTCTTTTAACTTTTAATACTTAAAAGATTATGATTAAAAAGGAGCTATACAATTTACACTGTGTATCATAATTATGTTACCCTTTGTTTTGAATGGAAATAACTCATGATTGAAATAAAATTGAAAGGACAAGTAAGTCTTACAATAATTGCAGCTATAAGTGAATCATATTTTCTCTTTTTTGTTGTTGTTCTCTCAAGGTGCATGCGACAGTCTGAATCACAACTACGAATATTCATGATCCTTCATTGAATATAATCTGTAGTCATTGTGGTACAGCTTAATTGAAATGAATTCAAATAAAATATGACGACATATTACGTTTATTTAGGCTTGCTTATCAACTTCAGCCCAAAGATTACAAACTTATTTCGAAAGTCAATGTAAATTGCAAAATCCTGTTACGTAACTTTATATCTAAGAGTTTTGAAACATGTAAAAAAAAAACAACAACACTGTATCAAGGATGCCATGACCGCTGTGTATTTCGATTGTAAAGTAAAGCCAAATAAACAAGTAGACAATCAGGCCTTCCTTTGAATATGTAACAAAGATAATCTTGGCGGGAAGAAACTTAAGCCGTTGACAATTCTGGAATGGAATCTTTCAATTTCGTGCAGACATGACAAACAAAATGAATTGAATTATCTACTTTTAAAATTACACTTGTTGCGTTAGCACCACTTATTGCACAAAATGTCTTTGTGTGTATGTGGTGTGTGTGTGTGTATGTGTGTGTGCGTGTGCATTGACAGAGCAGAACTACATAAACCATTATTTTCCGAAACTATGTGATAACAAAAAGGGGGGTGAAAACTGGTAGCTTCAATATTGCCCCTAAGCTTCAAAACAGGACAATAATTCTATTATGTGAAATTAGTTCATTTCTTGATATTGAAGGGTGATGTAAACTGTTGTTTCAAATATCAAACTCCTACCTTTTTACATGAAATGTTCCAAGATTGATAACTAGTATAAAACAAAAGTAACAGATAATTGTAAAAGGATAAGTAAACAGCTAAGAGATGGAAGATAATGCAAGCGGTTTTAGCTAGCTGTGGTTATCAATTACAAGTTTAATGTGAAAGTGAGCCTTTATTGAGGCTGAATGTACACTGTAACAATATTATATCTCTTGACTTTCTCACAGCAGAAGGATTAACCGTTTCTTTTCAATATTTCCAACAACCTATTATATAGGCCTATCAATCCATTGTGGACTGTGCCAAGAGCTATCATTGTCCATCACATTTTACATACACTTGTATGTTCCAGAATATTGCCATTGACACGATATAGGAATAGTAAAATAGAATAATATGACAGCGTTATTTCTATGTTATGGATAATATCAGGAGAAGCATGAATACATTAATTTCTTTTAATTTGGGCATTACATTGCTAAGGATCAAAGCGAAAGTCTTTTTTATCTTTTTTTTTTATTAGACCTACATTACATAGCTAATAAAACAGAAATTATCTTCGAAAGTAAATGTGCAAATGTGTCATTTCTTCTGGAATCTTGCGCTAATTGACAAATCTATGTTATATCAAATGTATAAATGGGATCGATGCTACACTTCAGAGTAAAATTATCGAATGTCGTGTTGGCCTTTCCATAGACAGCAATACTAGTAAGGAAATAATCATAGCCTGCGAGCGCGATGGTTACAATTTACATCACCGTGGCAATGCTAGATTGTATTCATTGCCCGAGAAATTTATTTTTTGCTTTATATCCCACATGGATTGACAAGCTACATGGAGATTTGATCCGTCAACTAGGCAGATTTTCATTCTATAATGGCGCTGAATAATTATTAAAACACAGATGGTGCAACTGCGGTCGGCTGTAGTTGAACGAACAAAACTAACATTATAGATCAAAGATGAAAAGAAGCGATACTGATATATCATTAATTTGGCATGTGCACAGAAGTGTGCAACTAGAGCTTACTTGCAGACTTGACCCTGGCTGATGGATGGGAGCGATGCCTTTATCGATTGCAATCGCGAGTATGGTAAAAAGTGCTTATGAAAAATAATGTATCACATATTACGTGATGGTACCACGACGGTAAAGCGGCGAAATATTATTCGGTCACTAGTTCGGAATTCAAGCAATCCTAAACATATTTAACTTCAATAGTAATGTCAAACATACTTATGTGGGGTATATTATTTCCTACCACAGTTAGAATCCTTCAGCGCAAGAATGCAAGGTTAAACTGTGATATAACACATGGTACGCGAATGAACTTTTCCACTGAGGCGAAAATAATACACCAACATAGAGGCCCCTCAGAGATCTGGCACGTCAAGAAATTAAGAGACAAATTGTTTATGACATGCTCATTTTTTTCGTGTGATTTTGTTTGCTTGTTCTGGTTGGCTCTTGTTCCATTCTCTTTCTATGTCACAATTAGAAACAGATGCGTAACATTAAAGGACAAGTTCACCCTCAAAGACATGTGGGTTGAGTGAATGCAGCAATATTGGTAGAAAGAAAGAAAGAAAGTGTACAGAATATTCAACACATTGTCACTTTATATTAAAAGAACACTTGGGGGAATGATATTACCCGTAACATACTTGTTCGTCAGTGACAAGTCGAAGAAATGTGCACCTTTTCCTTTAAAAAAAAATGTGACATTTTCTTTACAATTTCCTTATTTATCGTTCTACACATATGACGTCATACACTGTAGTAGTATTCCCATCCAGCAGTGACTGCGCAGATACATAAAAATGCATAGCTTTTGAACGAATTGTCCAATTTCCCTCCAACTTTAACTGACGTATTTAAATTGCTGCCTTCACTTAGTTCCAGCACACAGGAATGCTTTTTTGAGTCTGTAGGGTAATGCTGGAAGAGTGCTGCTTGAAGTTTGAAGTTTAACCCTAAAAAGCTCAAGCTATCATAACACCTTCCATGCCCAATATGAATCTACACCATAAAGAAGACAGAAGTAATAATATAATAATAGAATATAATAATAAGGTGTTATTTACCCACGGTAGCCTCTTCAGTGTTGCCACTGCTCTACCAGAGGGCCCTGCTATTACAGTGCACTCCCGTTATAACGAACACGGTTATAACGAAATTCCGGTTACAACGAAATAAAGTTTAGGGCCGCAACATTATCAACTCTATGTATTTTTATTGTTTATTCATTCGGTCATAACGAAATTTCGTTATAACGAAAGAAAACTGCCGGTCCCGAGGACTTCGTTATAACGGGAGTCCACTGTATTATTACCCTAGCGTTGCCAGGTACCCATTTATACACCTGTGTCGAGAGGGACACAGTGGGTAAAAACATCTTGTCCGAGGACGTAAGCACTGGGCGGGATTCGAACTCGGGTCCTCCGAGCGGGAGTCGGGAGTCTTATCCACTATGCCACAGTGCCCCCACTGAAGTACATGTTCAGGCTCGCCAATCTACATTAAAAAGAGGAAAATATTTGAAACTGAAATTCATTTTTCTTTGTTTAACTGACTATTACGTCACATATGAGATGTCGGAGATTTTTCATGGTACAGAGATACGAGGTTTTGGGAGTTCATTGCATGGTTATCGCTACCTTTTCGAACTTGTTTGTGAAGAAATTTGAAATACCCCGAGGACAGTATGATGGTATGTCAGCTGCTGTTGGCAAATGTTTGGAACGTTTAATACTACAGGAGAATGATTCGTGACAGGTTAAAATGTTGTCAATAACTTGCTAAACTTTGTTCCAGTCATCCTGTTCTATGGTCACACATATTAATTTGTTTAGACAATCACGTTGAGAGTGGACGTTATAGGTAAAATACATATGCACTTGCAGAATATTAAGATCAACTAAAAAATCATTCTGCAACTAAGAGTGGGGTTTAAACGGTAGTAAAGAAACAACACATAAAGAAATAAGTCATTCAGACATTTATATTATGTCGACAAGTTTACAAAAAAAAAAATAAGCTTAAGAATTGTATTTAGAGGAAGAAAAGTTTTATGATACATTCAGATGATTAGGTGTACTTCGGATTTGGTATCAAATAGAAAAAGTGTCTGAAAAATAGAGGAAAAACGTAATTCTATAATATAATTGATTTATTGTCTCTACATGTATTTTCAAACAGTAACTGCTATTTCAACGTGAACGAATGGAAGAGTGTGAAAGCCTTGACATTTCTTCTTTAAGGCAATACACGTGAATTTATCACTCCTTAAGAAGTTAAAGTCAATTATCATTGATGTTATCATTTTCAGTAACGATAATATATTGCACATTAAATTAAGCTTCATGGGCATTTTTTTTTTCTGGTATATCAAACTGAATTTCAAATTGAAAACTTCTTCAAAACTACAGGATTTGCCTGACCACACCTTACTGCATGTTGCTATCACGTATACATAATGATATATATATTATCAATGTTACAAATGTATAAAAAAGATATGAAATATTCAGAATGCGTGCTTAATTCATAGGATGATGTTTAGTCTCCCCAAACTTCAACGTTTTAATAACGGGTTTCAATCAAGATTCATTTTGAACTCTTTTCTTCATAACTCGAAGAGCTGCTTTGCTCATGATTATGATGAGCGTGTTTGACATCTTTGATGTCGGAGAAATAATAACAGGAAATAGTCCTTTGCATGTGACAAGTTGGTCAAAAATGTCAAGATTTTTGTTATCACCTTTTGCCAGAATTTGACGAAGCAATTACTGGATGGCTTTGGTCCAAACGTAGAGTTTCGTTTCCAATGTTACCCCGGGATAACCCTCGAATCAACCAAACTTCTGGATAAAACTAACTTTGTTGTGTTCCTGCTTCAGCGTATAAATAAAATGTAAGGACATGTTACCTGGGGCATTCATCATCGTCATTGCTGTCACATCACTTGTTTATGCTTGAGTCTAGTTGCCGGCATATTTCTACAAATTCTACGTCAGCTGGCCGTGCGTATCGTTGGTGTTTAGGTAAGCGGAATACAATATGACGCATAGATGTATCTTTGTTTTGTTTTGTTTTTCGCAGAAGTTGTATTTATAATTTATGCGCTGAAAAGTCGTAAATGGAAATGATGTTAAAAGAAATATTTCATTTTATGTACTTTTGGCAATTCGAAATTGTATACATTAAAGGGTGTGTACAGTTCTGGTTGAGGTGAGGATTTAGCCTTTAACGTTTTGCGAGATATTCAGAAATCACTCTATGAGATGTCAAAGAGCATGCAGTTCTAATGGGTATCAAAAGTTTATTCGATGAAAATCGGTTTTGAAATGGCTGAGATTTTTAAAAAACAAGGTGAAACAAAGAGATCTTAATAAAGTTGTGGCATGTCGCCTTTTATTATCAGCACTTTTGTGGATATCTCGGCCATTTTAAAACCAATTTTCATCAAATAAGCATTGAATCCTTCTTAAAATTACATGCTCTTTCATATTTCATAAGAGGCTTTTCATTATCTCACTTAGGAATGTTCAAAACATGAATCTCCTATTCAACCAGTACTGTACAGTCCCTTTAATGGGTTATCACTGGGCAGTAAAGTTTACTGGCTAGGTACTTGGGACATCTATGTTTCATATACCCCACAATGAAGTTTAACCGCAAGATTAGCTTCCATGGCATAAACATTCATCTACCTGCCTTGAATGTTTTGAATTATCTTTATTCAAATAGGATAAACCTAGAAAGCATAAAATCGAAAATTTCTGCTGGTTTAAGAAAAAAAGAAATGATGTCAAGCATTCTTAGGTAGCATTGTTTTATAGTGACAGGTAACTTAGAACGTCAAAATCTTTTTTTGTGTGTGTGATTTTCTGATCATTATAAAACTGGTAACATTGTTAAAAAAACATGCAAGATTGGGAAAATTGAGTTGAAAATTTTCAGTGAATATATCTCCAACAAAACTTGCGCGAGAGACGAACGTGGCTGCGATGTAAGTTGCAACCCCTTTAACGGGGCTTTCGGGTTGATTGCTCTTCTTCAGGATCTACAATGACAATGCGTGGCGATATATGATAAACGTAAATGTATATATATATATATATATATATATATATATATATATATATATATGAAATGTGTGTGCGTGTGTGTGTGTGTGTGTTTCTTCATTGTTTGGATGAACGAATCAACACCATGGATGAGTAACTACTTGCTATATATTGATCTTGGAAACTCTATTTTTAGGGTATTTCACTGTATTAAAGAGACCACATACCTTGCAGGCTGCGCCATCATTGCGGATACGAACATCATTGAATCATTTCTCAAAAGAACACACAGACACACTCACACACACACACACACACACACACACACAAACACACAAGGACTTCCTTTTCCTGTTCTTGTAGAGACGTTTCTTTAATAATGATAACAATGATAATACATTACATTATGCAATGCGCTTAAAGGGATGGTAAGTATTTGTGGAGATGAAAATTGGGCTTTAACAATTTTTTTTTTTTGCGAGATACCACGAAAACACGAAAAAAATAGTACATAACATACTACTTCAAGAGGAATTCAAAGTTCATTTGATAAAAATCGAGTTTAGGATAGCTGAAACATCCACAAACAAAGTAAAGCAAAACGATCGTAATAAAATGTGGGTCCCACACTTTATTAGGATCACTCTTTGTTGATATCTCGGCCATTTCAAAACCAATTTTCATCAAATAAACATTGAATCCCTCTTAGAATTACATGCTCTTTCATATTTTATAATAGGTTTCTCACTATCTCACCAAAAATGATAAAAACCTGAAATCAAATCTCAACCAAAACTATATTATCCATTAAATACACTGTTTTTAAGCGCAAAAGGGAAAAGACGAAAAGAAAGTGAACAACGAGAGATAGCAGACAAGTCAAAACACAAGTAAGAATAACATGACATAAATCAGGTGTGTACCAGTAAATGAACACATACTTTTTTCTTTGTTTTCTTTGGTTTTTTCTTCTTCTTCTTTACTTTTTGACGACTGTATTTCTCCAATTCACATAATTGTCATTCCTTTAATTACATATACCAAGTAAGAAATAATCTCACATCCGCATCTGGAAATCTACACCCTATATACAAACAGTGCTTCTATGTAGATTCCTCATATTTCACATGTTTTATTGTCTTATAAGGACGGGTGTTCTTGACAATTCATCCATGCTTTTGTATTGTGATGTTTATGTTTTATACATTTGTTGAAATGTGGAATATGGAACTATAAAAAACAAAACAAAAAAGAAACAAACATACAATAATTAGTTTACACTCAGCAACTCATCTTAGGGAAGGCATCAACATGGAAAAAAAAAGAGTTTTAAGACGTGCCTTAAACAATTCTCTAAATAATTCAAATTTTACTCTTCTTTTGTGTTGTTGTTGAAGAAATCGATGATAGAGATATTTTATTCATTGCGTGTTAATCTGTCTATGAAAGCCTTGCACCGTAATAGTCAGTGAATAAACGTATGCGGATCTTCATAATTTCTTACTTAGATTTAACTGCAGAGAGAAAGCGAGACCATCATGGCTTCTACGTGCTTCCTGTGGGCCTTGATTCTCGCCGCTGGGTTGCTATTTGGTGAGATATCTCACGTTTTGTCTAGAGGTCGTTGTCCAAGACAAACGATTTGCTTATCGATCATGGTCTGTGTCAACTATATACTTAATGATGCGCCCTGAAATATGATTATGTACGTATTGTTTAAACATTTATATATTTGTAATGATACCTCTTGTTTATATTCAAAGACGTGTAAATATTTTCGATTTTGTAATACTGATTTTTTTTTTTTTATTGCATACAAATTGAGAAAAAAAAATACTGAAACGAGTATCATTTTTAACGCCTTATTGTTTTTGCAATTTCTGGAAGTGATAATGAGAAAATCTATAACGTTTCTGGAATGATGATTAAATTATCGATAAACAACATTATCCAAAAAACATACAAATACGTAAATCGTAAGGAGTTAATGAGCTAACAACGGTAAGCAGAAATCATAGACGTGAATTCAATTTGTCCAAATTCATGGCATTTGCCATCATTTTCATTATTATGCATGTACTTCACAAACTGTTGTTGAAACAAAGGTCAATTCTTGATGAATGTACGATAGATAATGCAACAGTCGCCAACACCCCCACAAATATAAATCATAATTGTATGATGGATATCACGTGTATCGTGAAAGCAAATACGTGAATCCTTCGTTTGTTTGCTTGTTTGTGTATGTTGTTGTTGTTTTTTTTCGGTGAGTGAGGCAAATTAAATATTGGGACGATATAGAGTAAAAAAAAAAAATAGAGAGGAAACAAAATTGGAAAGATACAGAGAAAATAAAATTAGGATCCTAACGTCTATCTTTATTATCTCTGCCTAAGGGTGTGTGGAGTCAAAGTGTAGTCCCCCAACGACGACATGTTCAAACTGCGTAGCAGACCCGCCCTTCAACTCTTCTACTGTATTTTCCGAGGGGTCGATCTTGAAATGGTCCTGTGTGGCGGGATACACCATGGACGGTGTTGCGGAGGTAGTCGTGCAGTTGTGCGGATCCGACACCGAATGGAAGGGTCCCTTACCAAATTGCGTCGGTAAGTACTTCTTTAATTCTCTTTTATATCACTATACTCTTATTTCCTAATTATTTTGTTCTTTGCAGATAATCATATTTCATTTCCTTTTTTTTTTCGTACTCCTTTCCCTCTCTACCCCTCCGAGCGTCACAGTAAAAATTCATATCAATTTCTAATCTTGTCTCCAACTGTGGTTGACTCATATGAAGAGTTTGTTCGCAAAAACCGATAAGTCCATTTGTGAAGATTTCGAAGTACGGTATATGTCATAAAGTACAAAAATGATACCGTTTAAATGATATATTGATCACTACATACAAGGGTACATTTTCGACGTTATTGTCAAAAGAAGAAAAATCATTTTTTTTATTGTTCTTTTCATTTTTCTTGATTTTTTTTTTGAGATCTCTAATCGCAAATATCCATATTAGGCATATATGGACTTATCGGTTTTTGCGAACAAACTCTTCATAATATATTCCGCTCTATTTGCCCCTTTGTCTTCACTTTTTTCTCTTTTGTCGTATATGAGATAAATAAATCCCTAGTACCCCTCTTCTTTAATGATGAAAGAGAAAGAAAAAAAAATAACCTCAAGATTTCTGTTCTAACGAGAAAATTTCCTCCACCCCACCCCCCACCCCCACCCCCCAAAAAGCGGATACTTAGATTGAGAAAGAAAGACTATTATGCAGTGGTTAAGAGCGTCAATGGTTTTACGTACTATATTATGATATGCATGTATGGGATTGCGTGATATCAAATCTTGGTAAAGATACATGTCTAACTGTTTCCCCAACTGAAACTAAAAGTGGAATGGGGACAATCAATCGTGATTTTTGGCTTGGGAAACTTCATGTCAATCTATATGTACCTTACAGAGAATGACACATGGGACACATGTTGCTGTTCATGTTCAGAAGATTGTTTGATAATGGCATCCTGTTCATTCAATTATCCGTTTCCTGCCACCTGACTCTCGAGAAACACTGCCTAAAGCTCTTTATTAACGTAAGAGGGAGCTGACAAGGGGAGATTGGCACGTGTGAACGCTATTCATCATAGTTTCATTTCTTTATGTATGTACATTATGTATGTCTCAAGTGGATGTATGTTCCCTGAAGATGTCTCACTGTTGTTGTCGTTGTTGCTGCTGGTAATGCTGATAACTGTCACTTTTCAAGTTTCATGGAGCTACATGAGGCCAGAACATGCTAGTATGAATAAAACCGGCTTGAGATATACACAGAAACAGAACAAACAACAGATGATAGGAAACATCAACAAAACATGTATGAGTATGATAAACCAAAGCTACAATTGGAATCATGATATGCGCCGTCTTTTCTATTAGTTTTATCCAATTGTTTCGTTGGATTATATATCTTGTAATAACCGTGAAGTTAAAAAAAAAAAAATCCTACTTTTGTTTGAAGCAAGAATTGATGCAAAAGGGTATCAAAACAAAGAAAAAAATAATACTGAATTGATACGTTTATTTCATCAGAGGAGAATTGTTATTTATTATGAATTCTATCAAGTGACAGAAGTAGAGGAATCAACAGCAACATTTTCCTTGTAACGGGCGCACGTCACGAGCTTGACAACTACGAATTATACAGCTCACGAGTCATAAATCCCACGAGCTAAATAATAGGCTAAAGAGGCTCAAGAGCTGAACGACATGCATAATACTGAGTCCATCACCACGACAGGAGGAGAAGTGTTATGTATAAATCAACAATAATTTAAGTGGTGTCGAGCTCCATTGTCTACTATCGAGCTCGTGAAACGTATTTGCTTACTGCCTAGCTAAGAGACCAGCTTCACTCGATGTCTAGCTCGTACGCTGTATGTTTCTTGGACTGTATTGTTGGGGTTTTTTTTCAGCTAGTGTATAACTTGTGGACTGTGTAGTCGTGGTTTTCTAGCTATATTAATAGATGAAAATATCACCGATCTGGCGACAACGTGTTTCTCTCATTTTTATCTTCATTCATTATAATTGTTGTCGTATTGAGCTTTATTCTTACTCGTTGCTTGTATTTAGCCGTTCCCGCTCTGCAGTGCGCTGACCCGCACGTTCCCGCATACGGATCTATAGTGGGCGGTCCTCTTATTGTGGAGTACCCAGTAGGAAGGGAGATTTCGTACACCTGTCAAACCGGTTATAGTAATTCCGATTCAACGTCTAGATTTTGTGAAGAAGACGTACGCTGGTCCAGATCCTCCAGTCCCGTTATTTGTTCACGTAAGTACTTTCTGGGGTTCTCCAACCCCCCCCCCCCATTTTTTTTTTTTTCATCACCAGTCCCCCTCCTTAATCCCATTTCTCTATTTTCTTTTGACTTTTGTTTTTGTTCCCTGTTGTATTTTCATTGTAAGCCTATGTCAGTTAAAGACTAAACACTCATTATTCACGTTCGCACGAGTGGTACAAGAAGTGAAGAACGATGAAAGAAGACCCCCCTCAAAAAAAAAAAAAATGAAAATGAATGTCCAGGATGTTAAAGGGATGGTACAGTATTGGTGGAGATGAGAATGGGGCTTTTAACTTTTTGCTTTTAACTTTTAACTTTTTGCGAGATACCAAGAAAATACTTATGATATAGTACAGAACATTCCATTTAAGAGGAATTCAAAGTTCACTTGATGAAAATCGGGTTTGGAATGACTGAAACATCAAAAAAAAAAAAAAGAGTAAAACAAAGCTACTGTAGACCCACACTTTATTAGAATTATTCTTTTTGGGATATCTCAGATATTTCAAAACTAATTTTCATGTTGAATTCCTCATAGAACTATATGCTCTTTCGTTATTAATAAGATGTTTCTCATTATCTCACACACACACACACACAAAAAATATTAGAAGCCTGATATTAGGTTTCAACCAAAACTGTACGATCCCTTAAAAACAAAAACAAAAACAAAAAAAAAAAAACGACGCAGCGTCTCCGTTGTATTTTTGTTTAGTCTTCTCTTTTGAATTCTACACTATTTCTTCTCAATGCAGTTGACTGTGAAACTGGGGGAAGTAGAAGCGGCAATCACGTGTGTTTCTACAGTGAGGATGCGGCTCCTGCGACCTGGAATAACGCCCGCATTAGTGCCCTTTCCAACGACTTACAGTTGGCGATGCCGAAAAACAGGGATGCGCATGACGTTCTGGCATCCCTCATCCAAAGCGGTGCGAATGAATTTTGGATCGGCGCCAAGAAAGGTCAAGCTTGGAAATGGAATTCTGGTAAGTCGGCGGCCTGCATCTGCTATTAATCTATTATGGCTGAATTTGCAAACCGCCAAGAGAAAGCAATGTTTCAAGAAACAGTTTACTCTGAATTTGTAATGAATTCATATTTGGGGGTCATCTTACAATAGATAAAAAATACGATCTATTCTCTAGTACGTTACGTGATATTCTTGGGAGTGTAACACGTGTGATTTTTAATCATGATCATTAATAAATATTATAAACATCGCATTCATGAGTAAGACCGTTGAACTGTAAAAAAAAAAAAATGTAACAATACAGACTTCCTATGAACACAGCCCTGTGCATTTTTAGGTCTATATGTTTGTGTGTATGTACAACGTATGTGTGTGTGCATGCGTGTTTCAGTAATACAGCAAAATGTCAAGAAGTACCCTTCAACACGGTGTATCACAATCTGTACCATACCAAACCTGACGTCAGGCAACATTTTGGGCAAGTCAAACACCGGTCCTTTGATAACGTCACAAAGATGTTGCATTCTTTCGGCGTTGATTTCTCCACCAGACGGATCGTACATAACTCAGCTTTACTGGAATGATCTCGAGCCCAACTTTCCCGATGAGACTTGCCTGGAACTGCGACGACCGCCGTCGTATTTATCTTATGGGTGGAATAACGCCCTCTGTGACCTGAATCATGGATTCATCTGTCAAGCTGGTGAGTTTACAATTGATGACATAGGGTCATATTGCTAGGCAAAAATGATTATTACATGCAAAAAAAATATAATTGCAATTGTGAACATCAAAATTAATTGGTTTTATTCCACCTGACAAAATAAGGGTTTCAATATGTCATTAGTTTGTCAAATTTTCCTCGTCATTAATTGTTTACTGATCTTCCTGTTCATGTTGCGTGCGTGTGTGTGTGTGTGGCCCCATATTCCGAGATGAAACTTTGACGATAAAATAAAGCGGCAATGATTACAGCGAAATGTACAGCGGGATGGAGATAGGATGTTTATGCTAGGTCCTTAATTAATACTCTCCTGTTTACACATATCTGCTTTCAAATGGGGTTGTCTCTGTACTCTACTCAGAAACTCCGTGCGAATCCACGAGCTCAAGCGCAACTCTATTTCCTTTCAACTTCGGTGGGAAGTGCTTCAGGTTTATTAGAGATCCGCAGACGTGGGATAACGCGAAACAGGCCTGTCTTGATCGAAATTACGGCATGCTGGCCGAGATTCGCGATGGTGAAACCGAGGACTACCTCACATCTAAGGCTACGGAAGTAGAGGTGAATCAAGAAGCCCGTCGTTGGTGGATTGGTGGCTATGGTGATCCCCAGGACACGGAAACCTCCTGGTTTTGGGTGGACGGTAAGTTTGTCTGCGAACTGGTCTCGAATTTAAAGATCGAGAAGCTTGGCGATTCATAATTGGTAAGGTTGGCCGGTTCGAATTTTCTTTTTTTGAGAATCTCCTTGGCGCATTATCTTGAGCTTTATTGCTGATCTCTACCTAATGTTGTTGTTGATTTTAAGACAGAAAGAAAGAAGAGAGAGAGAGAGAGAGAAATGGCCCCTATACAAGTAATTTGCCCCTTAAGTAATGTACACACAGAGCAAAAGACTCTCGACCTATGAGCGCACGCTTAGAAGAAGGTATTCGCTGACCCATGCTATTATTCTGTTTTTCGAATGCATTCTGGCAGTCTAAAAAAAAAAAAAAACATTGCCTAATCTAGCATTTCGAATGTAACGTTTAAATTCTACGAAAGGTTGGAGGAATAGCATTATGTTATTGTATAGAGAAAATTGCTACTTGTTTTTTTTTTCATTTTTTAAGTATTTATCCTAAAAATGTTGTAATCCAAACGCAATAATTGTAGCTATTCTAATTACTTTTGAGCTGGTCTCCCTGACCATCTGCACTAATTCAGATGTATGATCATCAGCATTATTACTATTTTGACAAACTGAAGAGTCTATTATAGGAAAGCCAACCAGCGGTTAGAAAATAAAATGAAGGCGATGGAAGCAGAATATTCACTGTTAGGCAGTCGAATAAGAGTAAAGTAGAAATTTCGATAAAGCAGGTTGCACAAAACAAACAATGATTCGTACATGTACAAGCAAGCAAAAATAACAGAACAACTGTACTAAAGTTCAAATCAGATTATTAATTCATGGTCTCACCGACGACATGAAAATGTAATATAAACATAAATCAATTTATAAAAAACATCTCAAACCTCCATTTCTGCTAACAAAAATGAAAATATCAAAGGAAAACGAACTTGGTACCTATCAAAAGTCACGCCTGGACACAACTCTAACGTTTGTCATAAAGAACTCTAGAGTTCTATCGGGAGCAACAGAAAAGCACACATAGACAAACTACACGTACTACTGTCCTGATTGTGGCAAATTAAAAGGAATGGAATAGTATTGACTGGGGTCAGAATTCGGCTTTTAACCTTTTGCGAGATACTTTAAAAACCACTTTGTGACATGCTAAAAAGCATGCATTTCTGAGAGCAAATCAAAGGGTTGTTTCATGCAAATCACTTTTAAATGGCTGAGATATAGAAAAAAAATTACGGGAAAAAGGCGATTCAAATTAATGATTGGTTCCACCTTTCATGAAGGTCACTTTGTTTGGGAAATCTCAAAAAATTCGAAACCAATTTTGATTTGATTTGATTTATTAATAATTTGGTTCCTGTATTTTCTTTGTACATGTGCATGTACTTGCATACATATACATTGTTGGTGTTATCCATAAATAATCACACGTGGAAAACAACGCAATCTTTATCAAGTTTTATTTTCATTTTCATTCTTTTCATTTTTATTTTCATGAAATAAATTGTGTATCCCTCTTAGGATAATGTTATTTCAAATCTCTTGAGATGTTTCTCATTAACTCGTAATAGAGATTTCAAAATGTTTTTGAAACCTCAGGTCTCACCTTAACCAAAACAGACACCATTCCTTTTTAAATGATAAGGAGAGAAATCAAAAAGTTCCAATTGTGTGTACTGGAAGAGAAGATTCCGTGAAAAAAAAAGAATAACTTATCAATATCGGAGGCGATGTTTAATAAAATATTAAAGCAGAAGTGGAGTACAGTATATAGCGCACAACAAACAAGTTACCCATTTCAAGACATTCTTACGCATCGAGGTAGGATATTCATACTATCGTGTGTTTGTTTGTGTGTGTGTGTGTGTGTGTGTGTGTGTGTGTGTGTGTGTGTGTGTATGTGTGTGTTTAGCAATCCGCAAATTTCAATTCACAGTGATCACCTAATACATTTTCTTTTCTTTACTGAACCTTTGAAAAGTTTCTGGTATAGAGAATAGACATGAAATTTTCTGGTGGCAACTTTGCAAAGTTTAGAGAATGACCATAATTACAATGTGTATGGTATCTCTGGCAGAGTAGGTTTGATTTTGGTCATAAGATACAGTGCACTCCCGTTATAACGAACACTTTGATAACATTTTTTTTTTTGTTACCACGCCAAATAAGTACTTTTAATGTCTGCATAGAATTTAGTATTTAGCTGTCACAAAATGTTGACATATCAAAAGAATATATTGCTCCCTAATGATAGCTTGTGTTACGCGTGTATGACGACAACAGGTTAGCAAAGAGACGAAGGCCCTTTTTACTTTTCGGGAGCACAGATTTACCAAAAAAGTTTTCAAGATATCGCCTTTAATGCTTATGTGTGATTCTGCTGTATCACAAAACATCTTAATTATATGTTTGCAATAAAGCATAAAGTTGAAGGAGGTATTACAATTCTTCTCAATAAACCATAACATTAGACGGTTTAGTCTATAAAAATTCTTAACTATTATAACTATTGTTCACATTTTGCATATTTAGCAATACTTAACATTGATTATACGGCCTCATTATTTTTTACATCGGTTGTTTCTATCCCTACTCACATTTTAGAATTATTTGGAAGGACAATGCTCTGTTAAACCGTAAACGGTGTAGACGGGTTAATCTGGACAAATTTTTTTATCATTATAACTATTGTTAACATTTTTCTTATTCAGCAATACTTAATATCGATTATATTGTTCATCATTTTTACACTGATTGTTTATATCTATCATTAACTCACATTTCAGAACTGTTTTGAAGGGCTAATGCTCGCATTTTTTTTTTATCTGCAAATTATAGATTATGCCTTTAAAATGATTTTCTGTAGACATATCCGGGCAACTACCCCTCGAGGGCAATTACCCTCCACCCCCAGCTTAATACTGGTTAATGGTAAGATTAGAGTACAAATTAAGGTTAGGGTTGGGGTTAGGATTAGGTTTAGGGTACAGAGTTTGGGTTAAGGTGGATAGTTTCAGGATTAGGATGAAGGTTATGGCCACGGGGAAGGGCCGGGGTAACTGCCCAGGGGGTAAATGTCCTAGACCCATGATTCTCTGTAGCAGCTCTTTTTCCTTACCCTCGCCATACTGGTTTCCAATCCCAAGGAACACGGGTGACGGAGACTCAGTGGGCTCTGGGCGAGCCAACGATTCTCCCAGACGCTGACTGTGTGGTGATGTCTCCAGATTGGTCGACCTCTGCATGTGACGTGGAGAAGGCATTTCTGACTCAAAAAGGTATCGTTCATCAGATTTAACCCCTCTTTGCAGATGTGTTTAGGTTGGCATGGTGGGTGCTTGTGTATTCAAATGTGTGGAAGTGTATGTATATGTAGTTGCGAAATTCATATACTTTCCTTGAAAGGGAAGATGTGTAATTACTGCTTTTAATAGAGAGAGAAAAAATAGGTACCTCATAATCACTAATGGTACAGCAAAATCATGTGCTACGTCCTTTTCTCGCTTATACAATCTCGAAAGTTAGAGCAATCAGGTCCATGCTAGCATTATGGCCTAACGTTAAACCATTGTATTTTTTTCTTTAATGGAAATATGTTCCTCAAAAGAACAAACTGAAACTCCTCGTTTCGATGTATTAAAATCATGTTCTTAACTTCGGCGTATTGGCAATGAGTGGTGGCCGGGACATTAAGGCTTTACATGCTCTCTATTGGGAACCAAGGGACTTTGTTCTCTGTCACTTGTGTCTGTGATTGGTTGTTGTTGCCATTGGTGGGGGAAGCAGCAAGAAAGGAAAAGTCCTTGTGAGTAGCTGACCCATTGTTCTGTAACATACATACCTTTGACAGATTTTAGAAAAGAATGTCAGTTTAAGTTGACAAAACATAACAATGCAATCATTACAAACCAAAACTACGGAGGTATGGACGATAACAACACAGAATACAGCAACAACAAAATACGCCTTGAATTAGCTATGTTTGTAATCTTTCAATAAAAAGTGTTTAGATTTAATGTTGAATATATTTATAAATTTTGATGCTTTAATTTCTCTATAGGGATAGAATACCATGTATTAGGGCCCTGATATATAACTGATTTTTTTTTATTTATTTATTTATCTTTTTAATGAGGTGCGCATGCGATATAGTTGATAGTTTGCAGAATTTCTTGTTCCGTAATTATGGATAGTGCTGTTCAGCGAAAAATATTCTAAAAGAGATTCTGGAAGTAACTTTTAGTAACATAAGAACATAAAAATACCCACCTTTAAAACTTAAATATCATGAAATTGCAGCATCTTATACAAATGAAAAAAAATAGTTTTGAATGGGCAAGATATGAAGCATGGTGCACGATACGTATTGCACGTTTTTGTAAGATACAAACTCTGTTCAACTGGGATTTTGTCGAGCCCACCGGAGGTGAGGGGAGACTAAGGGATCGCCTGCGGCGTCTGTCCGTCCGTCGTCCGTCCGTCCGTCGTCTCTCCGTAACGCTACAAAAACTTCAATAACTCTTTACTCTGGGCTTCAATTGCAATCAAACTTCGAGGGAAGAGGGGTCATACAAAGTTTCACATTTTATCATATATGAAGATGACCTCAAGGTCAAAGCTCACAGGCAGGGGTCAATGAACTTTAGGGCCCAATTTTGAGTTTTTATGGCGCGTTTCTATTATGGGTCATAACTTCTGATCCATAACTCCATTTGTGACCAAACTTGGATGGTAGATGTACCTTGGAGAGTGGATGATCACCACAAGGTCAAAGGTCACAAGCAGGGGTCAACAACCTTTCAGAGCCCAATGTTATGTTTTTATGGCGCATTTCTATTAAGGGTCATAACTTTTGATCCATATATAGGTCCGTTTGTGACTAAACTTGGATGGTAGATGTCCCTTGGGGAGTGGATGATCACCGCAAGGTCAAAGATGACAAGCAGGGGTCAACGAACTTTTAGAGCCCAATGTTAAGTTCTTATGCCGCGTTTCTATTATGAGTCGTAACTTTTGATCCATAACAATTAAAGTTTAAAGCGTTGACTTTAATTGACATATAACACCAATATTCTTTGCCAACACATTGCAAATGTTATTTGCATGAGCATTCCAAGTAACATTTTCATCAAGTATTAATCACAAAAACTTCAAGGCCGACACACATTTTACCTGACAGGCACAGATATTGACAGAAAAAAAAAATCAATATTAGATTTTCTCTTGGTAGATGACATATAATTAGTAATTTCAACATTAATTGTAAGTTTATTTGAATAAAACCACTTTGTCATCAGGTTAAGTTCTTGATTCAAAATAATTTGTAGCTCTGAAATATTCTTGTGTGAAAAAAATATGCTCGTATCATCGGCAAAAACAATAAGCTTTAATATTTTACAAATATTAGGAATGTCATCAATATAAAATGAAATAGTAAAGGTTCTAACATAGAACCCTAGATTCCACATTCTTACCCTTCCTGTATACGGTCACGAGGTTAAACCAACCACTACCAAAATATTCCATTAGCATTAAACATGTAATATATACATGCACGGAATACGTAGATAACTTGTGGTGATTGTTACTCTCTATCTATCGTTATTTATCATTGTACAAGAGGTGCAAAGCATCATACTTTGTATCACAACGACCGGTTGGTCTGGTAGTGGATCTCATCTCTTTTGTTTGTTTCTTGTCTAGAAACCACTCATGCTTGTTGTTCACCCGTTCCATACAAGAACCTGGTGGCCCGTGTATTCAGTCTATGGGGGTTTCAGAATTTAGTATGGAACGGGTTGAATAATGATTAACTAATGTAATTGTTTAAAAAAAAGTTGTCAACACACCAGTAGCGTAGGTACCTATATATTCCTATCTGCTGGAAAGATATTTTTGTTTCTATTCTTATACCCCTTTGAAACAAAAACAAAAACCACGTCAAGTATTAAAGCACATACATACACACACACACACACACACACACACACACACACACAAATGATGACGATAAATGAATGTGAACTTCAATCGTGCTCAAGATGTCGTGTACAAACATTTACAGGGGAACCTGCATGTGGAGACCCCGGAGCCCCAGATCACGGTTCGAGGACTATACAAGGGGATGAGCCATTACTGGATGGCGCCACAGCCAGCTTCCAATGCGATATGGGATACCAGTTACAAGGCGCCGAGAAGCTGACTTGCATGGGTGGAAGCTGGGACGCGCAAAAACCAACTTGCGCAGGCAAGACTTGTATTTGACATTCCAGATACAACAAATTCGTTAAAAAGGTTAAATATAGAATGATGTATAGTGCTGCGTTGGCCACATACGTTATGATGTCGTTATTACCATATATGCGATTGGGCCAACAGAATTGCGTAAAAAAAAATAAATTAGAGGAAACGAACCTGAATATATATTACATATGTATATAAATATATATGTATATATATATATCTATATATATATATATATATATATATATATATATATGTAGCCCACCTCTCGCTCATTCGCACTCGTAGACCTTAGACGGAGAGAGAGAGATGGCAGACTTCTTGTGGTGAAAAGCAAGTCTTGAATCTTTTATTCCGTTAATGACCAAATGAATACTCAAATGATGAAACACAAAACAACTTATAAACAAAATCATGTACGACAATTACGGCTCTATGTCAGCACACCGTGTTTACACAACATCTGCTTAGTGCAACCAGCCTGTAATTACGAATGATAACTGCTCACTCTGTGTGAAACAAAATAACATATGTGATATACTCTCTTATTTGTCTGCCTACCCTATCCCCAGCTGTAAACAACTAAATTGATACCCCCTTCTTGATTTAGCTGTAAAGCGGTTACTCATTAGGTATATGCCTTATAACACAATCTCTCACTGATCCCTTTCCTATCTCTATTACTGATTACATCCCATAGAGCTGTGCGATAAATAAGAATGCAGTTCTATATTATCTCTATATCAATGCCTATAACTCATTGGTGCTACAAATAAACAAATCATAATTAGTCATAGAATTACAACTCACTTAATCTAACTTCAACATTATTCCAATCAATTTATCCTGCCAACTCATTATGTAACTAATTAAAAAATGTTTGTTCTTTTGTCTAAACCATTCTGTTCCAAAACAAATAAAAATCCATATGGAAATAGCCCTTAAACTTATTCCTTCTCACTTCAAAACAATTCGATGGCTCAAATGACTGGATTCTTTCAGGCTACATATAATAACACTGACATTTGTTGTAAATTTCTACTACCAATCTGCACTGACTGGTTCTTTTCTAACTTGTCTTCCTGAACTAAAATAAAATAAAACACCTCCTCTCTTTTCCCCAGCACTCTTCGAGATGGCTCCTCAAAAGGAGGAGATAAACTCTCTCACTTTCCCAAGTGGTGTCCAAAACTTAAAACAAGGACTTCGTTTAGGCAGGGGGAAGAAAGTAGCAAGCTATCTACACTGCCGAGGTACAGAGTTATCTCAACCTTGGCGAGAGGCAGGAGAGGAGTGACCACATCACATCAACATCCGACCACAGGGCTGGAGCGAGAACCACTGGCTCGCTGGTGTGCATACCGGTGGTTTTCACTCCGGCAGTGGGAGGAGTATTCACACTCTAATTCTAGTTCCGTCTCCCCCATCACACTTGTATACCTAATAATAACCCTACTTATTTCTGCTGACACCTATAACACACAACTCAATTTCATTAGCGAAAATACAATCCTGTATTATCATATACTGTAACACTTCAAAACTTAAAAAGGAGTATCTAACTTAGAATTGTGTGAGACAGTCATCTATTACTCATCCCTCAACCTGGATTGTCAAATTATGGCACACGGTATCTACACTACACACAATTATAACATTCAACACCAGTCTCAACATATTCCCTCTAGGGACATTCCCCATACGCTGCCTCATGTGGTGTATTAGTCTTCCCGTGTGAAAGTACCCCTAGCCCATCAAACTGTTATCTTTTCCACTGCGTATCTTTCTTTGGAGACCACTGAGGTTTCTTTGTCTTGATGGAGTCTGTTAGAATGAAGTGTACAAACTGACTGACTTTTCTTCACTGCAGTGTCTAATTCTACAGTCTTATATGCCCTGACATTGCAATGCACATTGAGCCACATGCATACCATCCCTACATACACATACACACATAACAACTCGCAATATTTTCTAGAACAATTATTGAACAGGCCCACATTATATACCTTCATGTACGCCTCACATGAGTACTGCAATTTTTTTAATGACAATATACAACACTATACTCTGTAGTTTTAGTTTTACTGAGTTATAGGATAATTTGTGAAACGTATTTGATAACTGACATAATTATCCCGTTTCCTTCATCAGTTTACAGAGTACAATATAACAAAGGACATTATTTTCAGGAGACAATCGCAAGACATGTAAAGCTTTTAAACTGACCAAGTGGTCCATTTTTAAGGCAATTAATCTACTGGCTATTCACAATGAAACCATATTGGTAATGGCCAACTCGGCTGCATTTATCGAATTTGTAGAATTTCTCAGGCTTGCCATTTATGCCTCAACTTTTGTAACCTGCGTAGAGTGCTCTCTTGGAATCCATTCTTTGGTATACCTTCAATAGCATCTACTCAGGATAAAATGTCTACTTCTGATATTAGTTGCTCACTATTCAAATCTTTACCAAATAATTGTAGCAAATATACCATAAAATGTTTGCACTCACCTTAGACGGAGAGAGAGAGATGGCAGACTTCTTGTGGTGAAAAGCAAGTCTTGAATGCTTTCACCCCGCAGAGGAGATAACAACCCCAAAGAAAGTGTTGGACTCTTCCATTCGAAGATGGGGTGCCAGGGTCAATCTCTGGAGGGGTTACCTCTTGCTAATATTTTAGCAATATGTGGGCTTGCCCACACTCTCCCCCCAACTAAGAGGCCCACGCATAAGGTGAAGCAAATTCTTAATCCTTATCTTATTCTACATCTTAATCCTGAAATATTATAATGCTTTTCTAATCCATGTACCATTATCTACGAAATACTAATTATCCCCAGATTTTCATCCCACAGCACAGTCCGATGGTGCATTCCCTTACCAAGGGCAGTTGGTGTAAACATTTATTACTTAAATATGATTTACCACAAAGCGTCCCATGACGGCTGGAATCTAGCTCGCAATGACTCAAACGTCTTTCCCTTTGGGATCTTCCCGACTTAGAGTTCATGTAATAGAGTGGCCATCCCTATTACACGAGGTGGATTTTCCATCCTTCACCAAGACGTTTTGTCACCCGGTAGGATTGCTACCGATACTAGTAACTTCATTTCTCACATTCTCTTCTCCTAAGGTGCCGTCCGGTTGCATAAAACGACTGTTCAGTCTAAAACTTAAATTTGATTGTCCCTGGTACAGTGGTGTCTTAGCAGGCAATCTTACATACAGTGTATATACTTGCATGCCACTAAAATATGCATGCCTTAGATCATCAATTAAAACTTAAAATAATCATAACTATCTAGCGTCCCAGGTCTGTATGGGTGGGGCTGGCCAGGTTTCGGCCAAGCCTTCTCGTCCCTGGGTGTAGGCTTGTTCATACCGAACCGATTCATTTCCTCGTAGGTATGGGGGCGCTGCCATCATACCCCACGGTAGCACTGGACTCTGCTGGAATTGGCATGGCGGCTGCTGTTCTTCCCAATGGGGTGGGACCATCCTCTGCGTTGCGGCAAGGTAGTTCATGGCCCCGTCTGGATGTCCTTGGTGCGGTTGCCCAAGATGTGCATATGTAAACATTGGAGGTGGATGCCTGGCGCGAGGGGGGTTCCTTCGAATTAGTGGAGGGGGACTATTTGCCAGCGTAGCATCAGAATTAATTACCTCAGCTGGCGGTTGTTGGTATTGAGGCATGGCTGGGGGTGTTAGTGGGTTAGTTTGTGGTGAGGTGAATTGAGGGTTTTGAGACACTGAGTGGTGTTGTTGAGGCAGGGACACTGATGGGTTACTCGGTGGTGGAACAAACGGTCTTCGATCTGGTCGGGGTGGCTCCTCCGCAGACGTGGGTACGGTCCGGGGTTGAGGTGGTTCTGGGTTCTGTGGCACAGGACGGGGTCCAGGGTGTCTCTCCTGTGATGGGGTGGTTGAAGGTGGGACTCTCTTTGCGTAAGGTTGTCGCTGGGCAGGTTCGTCGATTAACTGTGTGGAAGTTTCAGGGACAAGCACAACCTCTTCGTCATCCTCCGAGTCCCCATTTTCTAGCCCTTCCTGTCCCTGTGCTAGTGTGTTCCTCGTGTGAGGTTGATGGGGTCGGACAGCATCTCCTCTCTTGGCCGGTCTTGGGTCACTGTTACCCTGCAGGTACTCACATGGGAACAGGAGGTTGCGATGGAGTACTTTGATTCTGTCCGGCTTTTTCTCGGGGTGCACTTCGTACACGGGCATTTCTGGGGACATCCTTCTCTTTACTACGTAGATTTCTTCGTCCCAATGTGACCGAAGTTTCTGGGGACCAGGTCTTTGGTGCAAGTTCCTCACAAGGACTCGGTCACCAGCTTCCAGTGGAAGGGGGCTGAGATTTTTGTCATGAAGGGTTTTCCCCCTCATAGCCCTTGCATTTGAGTTCTTCCTTGCCAGCTCATACGCTTCCGCCATAGCTTCCTTCCACCTCTGAACATAGGTTGAGTGGTCTTTACACGGCTGTGTACTCTTTGGGTTCAACCCAAATACAAGGTCGACAGGGAGTCGGGGAGAGCGACCAAACATGAGGAACGCGGGCGCATAGCCAGTAGCCTCGTTGCGGGTGGAATTGTACGCATGGACCACTTTATTCAGATGTTCCTTCCAGTTTGCCTTCTGCTCTGTGGTCAAAGTCCTCAGCATCGCCAGTAAGGTACGATTAAATCGCTCTGCCTTCCCATTCCCTTGGGGATGGTAGGGGGTGGTGCGGGAGTTCTGTACCCCGGACAATTGTTGCAGGCGATGGAAGAGCTGATTTTCAAACTCCCTGCCCTGGTCGTGGAGGATGCGGCGGGGGAAACCAAACCTCAAGACGAAATCGTTGAAGATGCGGTCTGCTGCAGTCTGACCCGCTTTGTTCCTGGTGGCATACGCTTGGGCGAATCTGGTAAAGTGGTCCACTACCACTAAGATGTACTCGTACCCGCCTTTGCTTGTTTCCAGGTGGAGGAAATCAATGGAAATCAGCTCTAACGGTTCTGTTGTCACGATCGGTATCATCGGTGCTTTGGGTGGATGGGCAGGCTTCTTATTGATCACACAGCTGCATTTGTTTTTGATGTGGTGCTCCACTTCACGCTGCATATGTGGCCAATAGAATCTCTGTCTAGCTAGTTCTAGTACACGGTCAGTTCCAAGATGTCCCATCTTCTCGTGGATTTCCTGGATCGCCCGGCCCCGGAACTTGGTGGGAAGAACTACCTGCATATGCTGTGCCGTTTCCCTACAGAGGATCCCATCCGAGTTGATCTTCATTTGGCTTAACTCTCGGAGGAAGGGTCGCATCTCTTTTGCCGCCCTCTTCCAGGTTGCTGAGGTTGGCATCTCATTTCGCTCCTTCAACTCCCTGACCTGTCCAAGCAAGGGATCACTCTTCTGAGCCTCCACCATGTCTTCTGTGGTCACCTCTTGTATACCTCTCTCACTGGGTTCGGGATCCACTTGGTTGCTGGTGCACACAGAAGCCAACAGGGTCAAGGGTGTCTCTTCTACAGCTTGCAAGATGGCCTTCACCGCGAGACCAGCAGGAGCCTCCTGGGAGCATTTGGTTATGTACCTTTCCATGTCCAAAGGTATCCTGGACAGGGTGTCTGCATCTGTGTTTGACCTTCCTGGGCGGTACTTGATGGTGAAGTTGAAATCGGCCAATTCCGCCACCCATCTCTGACCTGTGGCATTCAGTTTTGCCGAGGACATAACGTATGTGAGGGGGTTGTTGTCTGTGTACACAACAAATGATGGAGCATAGTAGAGATAGTCCCGAAATTTGTCGCACACAGACCACTTCAATGCCAGAAATTCTAGCTTCCCTGAATGGAGGTGGTAGTTAAGCTCAGCTGGCGTCAGTGTCCTTGAAGCATAGGAGATAACCCTGAGTCTACCTTCTTGTCGCTGGTATAAGACTGCTCCAAGACCCTCCTGGGATGCATCTGTGTGAACAATAAATGGCTGTTCATAGTCAGGAAATGCCATCACAGGAGGCTGGACCAGTCGGTCAACCAGGGTTTCGAGGCGCTCTTGATGGAAAGGAGTCCATGTGACTGGGGTGCGAGATGGGACTTGTGCCTTCCTCTTTAATTTGGATTTGGCCTGGGTCGTGGGTGGAGGTTTGGCTTGAGGTACGGACAGCAGGTCATATATTGGCTTGGCAAGTTTGGAGAAATCTGGTATGTACCTCCTGTAGTACCCCAGAAGTCCCATGGTCTTTCGGATGTCGCCTACTGTACTAGGGGTCTTCTCCTTGAGCTGCAAAACTGCCACTGTATCACCTGGGTCAGGTCGATGTCCTTCCGCCGATACTATTCGTCCAAGGTATTTCACTTCCCGTTGAAACAAGTGGCACTTTGCTGCCCTCAATTTCATACCATGCCTCTTTGCAGCTTGGAGCACTTGTTTCAACCTGGTGACATGTTCCTCGAATGTACTACTGTAGACAAGGATGTCGTCCAAATAGGTCACGCAGATCTCGTTGTTCAACCCTTCTAGGCAAGACTCCATACAGCGTTGGAATGCTGCAGGCGCGTTTTTCAAGCCGAATGGAATTCGCACCCATTCATACAGTCCCCAGGGGGTGATGAATGCGGTGAGAGGGCGACTTTCCAGGTCCATGAACCCTTGGTGGTATGCTTTCCCTTGGTCGAGGGTGGAAAACCAGCTGTTACCACCAAGGGTGTCTAGAGTGTCTTGGATCCGCGGGATTGGTTGTCTGTCCACAACAGTCCTTTGATTTAACTGTCGATAGTCGACGCATAGCCTCAAAGTCCCATCTTTCTTCCTTACACAAACGATAGGGGATGAGTAGGGTGACTGGGACTTCGAAATCCATCCGCGACTGATCAAATCCCGCAGGTACTCCTTGACCTCCTTCATCAGCGGGGGTGGGACACCCATATAAGTCTTCTGCACAGGGGTTGGGTCATTCAGAGTGAGGTGCATTTGTAGCGAGGGGATACACCCAAGGTCCTGGTCATTCCTGGCGAATGCATTTGCTTCCTCCACCAGAACCTTCTCCGCTAACTTGCGCTGTGGCTCAGGTAGATGAGAAAGATCCACTGGCGGTATCCAGGTGTCATCCTTGGCTGAGTGTGGTCTGCTGGAGTCTGTCGTAGGGTTGGCTACTGAGGAGACCTTAATGTCTGCTTCTTGGAGAACGTCTGCGGGGAGGATAGTGCGCAGAGGGACTAGTCTTCCTAGATGTGTCCTGCCGGGCAGCAGTATGTCATGGGTTGTGTCATTCGAGACAGGAACAACAAAGGTCATAAGTCTTCCCCCTCGTATGTCCACCGGAGAGCAGTTTGGTGTAAGACCGTCAGGTAGACATGGAGATTCCAAGGGTTCGAAGAAGACGGTTGTTTCTTGAGCCATGGCATTCGGTCTCCTGCATCTAACTAGTATGGTCTGTCCTGCGGGAATAACTTCACCATTGCGGCAAGTGTATGCTTGGCATATTTTGCCATCACTCGGCAAACTGAGCAGTGAAACCAATTGGTTTATTGTTGTCTTCTTGGCATGTGGGAGTAATCTACCCAGTTGTGCCGACTGACCTTTAGCAAGGGCTTCGATGACGTTATACCCAAGGATGGGATGTTCGAGTGTCTCCATCGTCACTAGAAGGGGTACTTGAAGGGATTGAGTAGCTGTTGCGTCCCCAGGCACTTGTAGGCTGAGCTCTACCCATCCACAGTATGGAATAATACTTCCGTTTGCCGCAGACAATTTTAAGGGTTCCCCTTCTATAATTTCTGTCCAGGGACGGTTGGGAACATCCGGCAAATTTCTGTCAAGCCACTCCTTGGAGACTAGGGAAACTTGGGCTCCAGTATCCCATAGTGCTGTGGTAGGTTGTTGGTTGAAGCTGCAAGCTACCAGGCACTTGCGGCCTACCAGACGGACAACTTCCCTCTGTTTTCTGCTGTCTGGTGATGATGAAATGTTGAAGTGGTTTGTTACCTGAGTAGCTGGGGATTGGGACGTTTCGTCTGAACAGGTTACTGGGCGTCCCTCTCCTGTAACCCTTGAGCATTTCCCTGTCCCTGTTGCTTCCTGGCACGGCAACCCCGCAAGTAGTGTTCACTGCTACCACATCGGAAGCAGTGGTCACACGAATTGCCTGTACCAGCCTTCCGGCAGGCAGCACAACCTCTTTCCCTTCGCTGCTGTGCTTTGCTTGGATGGGGCTCGGCACGCAGGTTGCTGAGCTCGGCCTTCACAATGGCCTGGATGCTTGCCGCCAGCTCACTTAGGTTGAGGTTGGTGGCCTTAGCAGAGTTGGTCTTGGATGGGTGTGACTGTTCTTCGGTCCTTACAGCTGTGGCCTCTACACTTGCTGCTCTTACCCCTCTGGGTTTCAGCTTGTGAGCCCGCTCTGCTTCATGCTCGACTGCAGCGGTCAGAAGCTCCAGCAGTTCCTCATCACAGATATCTTCATTCTGTAGATGAGGTCGCATCTCCACCTGTACCGCCTCATTTGCTATACCTGTAGAGATGGACCTCAATGCCATCCGTTGTACTTGGCTGGGGTCATACGTAACCCCAGCTCCTGCTTCCTGGGAGGCGAACAACACCTTCTGTTTTAGGTCCAGGGCCCGTAATACAAAGTCATGGGCGGCTTCCTTATGACCCTGGGAGGCCGTTGAGAGTTCTTGGAAAACTGCCGTGGCATCTTTCTCCCGATAGTGAGCTCTCAGGATTCGTCTCAGATCAGGCAGGGAAAGGTCTGTTCGTCCTTCCAGGTAGGACCTCAATCGTAGCCCAGGACTCACTGCACGTACCACTGCTTCTGTGACTTCCTCTTCAGAGAACCCCTTCCGAATCCCGTGCTCTACCTGCCGAGCCAAGCTGACAAAGGACAACTTGTCCTTCTGGCCAGGCTCTCCCACCTGACCATTGATCCGGAATTCCTTTCTCCATGTTGCTAACATTGGGCCCTTCGCCTCCCCTACGTAAGGTGTCTTCTTCGTTTCCCTCTCCTCCGATGGAGAATTTCCCTGTGTCTCCTCTGGGGACTCTGAATCCTCTGTCTTTGTTGGGCAGGTTTCTGCCTCTGTCTCATTTCCTACCCTCGTCACACTCACCAACAAACTGACCACCTTCACCCACACAGCCTTACCTCCATCATCAGCATCGGCGAGGTCATCGCTATCCAGGTGTCGGCGGACCGCTCGTTGGAGTCCCAGCTTGCCTCTGCCCTCAGCCTTGGCCCTCTCCGTTGTGCTGATACCTATCTCCTCAGCCACGCGTTTCAGGTCCTCTTCACTGGCTAATGCAAGTCGAGCAAGGGCTTCCTTCTGGACCTCGTCGAAGCTCTCCATTTTCCAGTCTACTAATCAGGCCTGCTTCAATGGCGTCAGTAGTCGTATCAGCGCAGCCGCAGTGTCAGGCTTCTTGGGCAATTAAATTGTTGTGGATTACTGCATAGGTGGTTTGCCGGTAATGAGGGTTAGAAACTTCGAACCACCTAGCAGCATCCGGGCAGTGCCTCCAGAATTGTAGCCCACCTCTCGCTCATTCGCACTCGTAGACCTTAGACGGAGAGAGAGAGATGGCAGACTTCTTGTGGTGAAAAGCAAGTCTTGAATCTTTTATTCCGTTAATGACCAAATGAATACTCAAATGATGAAACACAAAACAACTTATAAACAAAATCATGTACGACAATTACGGCTCTATGTCAGCACACCGTGTTTACACAACATCTGCTTAGTGCAACCAGCCTGTAATTACGAATGATAACTGCTCACTCTGTGTGAAACAAAATAACATATGTGATATACTCTCTTATTTGTCTGCCTACCCTATCCCCAGCTGTAAACAACTAAATTGATACCCCCTTCTTGATTTAGCTGTAAAGCGGTTACTCATTAGGTATATGCCTTATAACACAATCTCTCACTGATCCCTTTCCTATCTCTATTACTGATTACATCCCATAGAGCTGTGCGATAAATAAGAATGCAGTTCTATATTATCTCTATATCAATGCCTATAACTCATTGGTGCTACAAATAAACAAATCATAATTAGTCATAGAATTACAACTCACTTAATCTAACTTCAACATTATTCCAATCAATTTATCCTGCCAACTCATTATGTAACTAATTAAAAAATGTTTGTTCTTTTGTCTAAACCATTCTGTTCCAAAACAAATAAAAATCCATATGGAAATAGCCCTTAAACTTATTCCTTCTCACTTCAAAACAATTCGATGGCTCAAATGACTGGATTCTTTCAGGCTACATATAATAACACTGACATTTGTTGTAAATTTCTACTACCAATCTGCACTGACTGGTTCTTTTCTAACTTGTCTTCCTGAACTAAAATAAAATAAAACACCTCCTCTCTTTTCCCCAGCACTCTTCGAGATGGCTCCTCAAAAGGAGGAGATAAACTCTCTCACTTTCCCAAGTGGTGTCCAAAACTTAAAACAAGGACTTCGTTTAGGCAGGGGGAAGAAAGTAGCAAGCTATCTACACTGCCGAGGTACAGAGTTATCTCAACCTTGGCGAGAGGCAGGAGAGGAGTGACCACATCACATCAACATCCGACCACAGGGCTGGAGCGAGAACCACTGGCTCGCTGGTGTGCATACCGGTGGTTTTCACTCCGGCAGTGGGAGGAGTATTCACACTCTAATTCTAGTTCCGTCTCCCCCATCACACTTGTATACCTAATAATAACCCTACTTATTTCTGCTGACACCTATAACACACAACTCAATTTCATTAGCGAAAATACAATCCTGTATTATCATATACTGTAACACGTCAAAACTTAAAAAGGAGTATCTAACTTAGAATTGTGTGAGACAGTCATCTATTACTCATCCCTCAACCTGGATTGTCAAATTATGGCACACGGTATCTACACTACACACAATTATAACATTCAACACCAGTCTCAACATATTCCCTCTAGGGACATTCCCCATACGCTGCCTCATGTGGTGTATTAGTCTTCCCGTGTGAAAGTACCCCTAGCCCATCAAACTGTTATCTTTTCCACTGCGTATCTTTCTTTGGAGACCACTGAGGTTTCTTTGTCTTGATGGAGTCTGTTAGAATGAAGTGTACAAACTGACTGACTTTTCTTCACTGCAGTGTCTAATTCTACAGTCTTATATGCCCTGACATTGCAATGCACATTGAGCCACATGCATACCATCCCTACATACACATACACACATAACAACTCGCAATATTTTCTAGAACAATTATTGAACAGGCCCACATTATATACCTTCATGTACGCCTCACATGAGTACTGCAATTTTTTTAATGACAATATACAACACTATACTCTGTAGTTTTAGTTTTACTGAGTTATAGGATAATTTGTGAAACGTATTTGATAACTGACATAATTATCCCGTTTCCTTCATCAGTTTACAGAGTACAATATAACAAAGGACATTATTTTCAGGAGACAATCGCAAGACATGTAAAGCTTTTAAACTGACCAAGTGGTCCATTTTTAAGGCAATTAATCTACTGGCTATTCACAATGAAACCATATTGGTAATGGCCAACTCGGCTGCATTTATCGAATTTGTAGAATTTCTCAGGCTTGCCATTTATGCCTCAACTTTTGTAACCTGCGTAGAGTGCTCTCTTGGAATCCATTCTTTGGTATACCTTCAATAGCATCTACTCAGGATAAAATGTCTACTTCTGATATTAGTTGCTCACTATTCAAATCTTTACCAAATAATTGTAGCAAATATACCATAAAATGTTTGCACTCACCTTAGACGGAGAGAGAGAGATGGCAGACTTCTTGTGGTGAAAAGCAAGTCTTGAATGCTTTCACCCCGCAGAGGAGATAACAACCCCAAAGAAAGTGTTGGACTCTTCCATTCGAAGATGGGGTGCCAGGGTCAATCTCTGGAGGGGTTACCTCTTGCTAATATTTTAGCAATATGTGGGCTTGCCCACATATATATATATATATATATATACATTTGTATTCAACCTATATGACAAGCTTAAAGGGACTGTACAGTACTGGTTGATGTCGGGATTCATGTTTTGAGCATTCCTAAGTGAGATAATGAGAAACTTCTTATGAAAAATGAAAGAGCATGTAATTTTAAAGAAGGATTCAACGTTTATTTGATGAAAATTGGTTTTCAAATGGCTGAGATATCCACAAAAGTGATAGCAATAAAAGACTACCGACCACGTCTTTTATTGGGATCTCTTTGTTTCACCTTGTTTATGGATATCTCAGCCATTTCAAAACCGATTTCATCAAATAAACCTTTGATACCCCGTAGAATTGCATGTTCTTTGACATCTCATAGAGTGGTTTCTGAATATATCGCAAAACGTTAAAAGCTAAAGCCCCTTTTACACTTTCACGGATTGCCTCACGGATGACCACGGATCGTCATCCGTGATGTTCCGGCATGCAAAACATCGATTTTCCTCTCCATACCGGTGTGAATACGATCCCAACTGGATGTCTACACGGACAGGTACGGAGGCTACACGGACAAGTACGGTGCCTAAGCGGACAGACAAGGAACGAACGCGGACCACAGCGGAAACGATACGGAGCCAACACGGATATCAAGGAAGAGCACGAATGCAAACTGGGTCCCTTCGCGGTCTTTACACGGATGTCCCTAAATGTTGACATATGACATTTACTTTTGCTTTTGATACTTTATCATTCTCGGGCAACATGCCTCCAGAGCTAATAATAAGCACACCAGAAAATCTACAGCAGCCTACATAAGCCTGGGCTTGTCGACATTTTGTCGGAACATTTTGTGGGAACATCATTACATAAACAAAGCAAAACACACACACACACACACACACACACACACACACACACACACAGCAACAACAACAACAACAACAACAAAAGTCTATCAAGGAAATGTGTGTGGGTCACTGAAGCTTCCAGGCTACAATTGTTCGAACAGTATGAGGTGTTGCTGGCTGTACTGATGGGGGAAGATGTGAGCAAATTTCATGGACTTTATGAGCTTGTATTTTTGGCAAAATACACAAATTTTTCATCCCGGATGGAGCCGAGGCTAATACGGACGTCCCGATGTCTTCACGGATGTACCGGAATGAGTACGGAGGCAACACGGAGTAGCCGGTGCATACAAGGAAGGAACACGGCGGCAATACGGAGTAGACGGTGCCAACAAGGAAGAGCTCGTATTGATTTTCTTCCGTGATGTCCGGGATGAAAAATCAAGCAAGCTTAATTTTTCCCGCAGACATGCCGGTAGGTCAAGGATAATGCCGGATGACTTCACGGAGTCAACACGGCCATGCCGGAAAAAGTACGGATGATCCCGGATTGACGATCCGTGGTCATCCGTGATGGTATCCGTGAAAGTGTAAAAGGGGCTTTAATACTCACCTCGACCAGAACTGTACACTCCCTTTAAGGTGATACTCCATAGTATCATCCAGTCAGTTTGTAAATGAGAGAAAATGCCTTACCTAATCGTAATCATATTTGACGTACCTCTCTTCGTTTTGTTATAAAATGTCACTTTTTAAAGACTAGCCATTTGGACAACGTTAGTCTTCACTGGCCCGACATGCTGGTTGTGGTTTGAAGATTGGAAAAGTAGGATGTTAAAGATTAATAATTATTTACGACAATTACATTAAGTAGATGAAAGAGTCCAATGAATGATAACTGTACGCAATTTGATTAGGTCTACATCTTTCAACTTTTTTTTTCACAGAAAATTGTGGATATTTGCTTCTAAAAGGAGTTAAAAAGAAATTTTAATGGATTGTATCCAGAAGAAAGCCGTAGGTACCAATATGCGAAATACAGCCATCAAAAGAGTTACACGTAGCATTATTATTGTAATCATTATTTTTTGTACAAAAAATTGGAATACGATTATTCTTGTAAATGTGAAGGACAGATTCCTACAAAATTAACTCCGGATCTTACCTTTAACTAGAGTTGCTGATGATTATCTTGACAACCATGATATAATTACTTTATTACGAATTTTCATCGTGAAATTTGATTATTACCGGCATTATTTTCACTGCCCAAACAGCCATAGCTTGTAACCCAGTCCCACCCGCCGTGGCAAAGATGAGAGATGTGACCGTGTCTAAAGCCGGCTACAAAGGGGTTGCCATCTACGCCTGCTCCAGTGGCTTCACCCCCAGTGACCCGCCGGTCAGTGTCTGTCAAGCGAACGCTACCTGGAACGAGCCGCGTTTCAAGTGCTTGTGTAAGTTTGTAGAAAATCTTTTATCTAAACCTAATTCAGTTCAATTCATTTATTTTCATTCTTCTTTTTTCCCAATAAAACATAACACTGAATAAATCAGGAATTAAATCATAACCATATACATTCGATTTTACAAAGGATAAATGGATACTAACATCTATGTTTTGTTTGAACTTATGCGATTCAAAATTATTCAAAATACTATGTACCCCTGTAAGCGCTATGTATATTAATTTGTGTTACATTATGTGGAATTGAAATCCCTTCGAATTGAATTGAATTGAATTGAATTGAATTGAATTAAATTAAATTAAATTGAATGTATTTTATGAAAACTTTCCATCGCTGCCTGTAAATAGCTCTGTTGTGAAAGAAACTTTGTTTGAAGCTAATCTGCTTCTGCGGCACTGAATTAAATTGGGAATATGCAAAACAATAATGCAATCATTTTCCGGCAACTCAGTAACTTGACTAAAAATCCTTTTAAACACAAAAAGATAATTGTGAGGTAACCTTTCTATTAAAAAAAAGTTGGTGAAGCATTCAATCTCTTGTTGAAAATAGGAGCAATGCGCCCATTGTGACATTGCTGGATCAGAAAATTGTTACGCGATGTTCCCAACTATATTTGTGAGAATCTTATCGCGTATGCGGTCGAAATGTTATATTCTGGATACTAAGCATTATTCAAGCAGACCATTCAACTATTCTAACGCCTTGATTACCAAGTTTATGTCATCGATGCGTTTGTCCATACTCATTGTAGATGCCTGTCCTAATATCTTGACATTTATTCGTTCCCCTCTCAGCAAGACAAAGTTCCCTATTATCAAGGGCAGCTGCATCGACACCAGGTAGGGAAAATATTAGAGCACTTTTGTTCTTGCTTTATTAAAGTTGTATTTAAAAGCGCCCATAGGGCGGAAATACGTCTGACAACGAGGTATCCAATGGGAAATTCTTTCCAAAGGGGAATTGGGCCGGATGCATAAACGCTAGCAATTGCTTGTGCTAGCCTTTTACTTGAATCCATATGAAAAAAACAAAAAACAAAAAACAAAACAAGCAATCGCTTGCGAGCAAAAGCTTTTGCTAGCAAGTACAGGCAATTGCTTGTTGCCCGCAAGCTTGCTTAGAGACTAATCATTTGCTTAAAACCATATTCATAAAACACACCGTTTGCTTGTTCTTGCTAGCAATTGCTTACGTTTTTCCATCTCTGTGAAATGAGCTTGAGCTTTTGCTTAACTGGGACGCTCCCTTTAAAGTATCGTTTTCATATTCATAAGAGAAAGACCAGACTCGTGCAGGAGTGGTTATATAAAAGAAAATACTAATAAGTAGTGTAAGAAACTTGTTCGTTTCAGCAACGGGAATGTCCAGTGGTTAGCACGCAAAATGTGATGAAAAACAGGTAGGAGTCACGAGTGTCTGACTTCGGTGGAGAGCGTGCAAGGAGACCTCTCTCCGACCTGGCAGAAGATCCGGGCTACTCTGATTCCCCTTAAGGTTTTTAACGATTTTTGTTTGCAATGCCTTATTCTTGTTCTGCAGCCTCAGGACTACTCCAAGGTAGAACACAGATGGCGTAGTAGTAGATTGAGGACTGTACCTTAGGTCCAATTTAAAGGAGATTGAGAGCGATGCAATAATACTGATAATGATGATAATAATAATAATAATAATAATAATTATTATTATTATTATTATTATAATAATAGTTATAACAATAATGGGTGTATAGATTGAATGTGCATGAAAAACATTTTTTTTTTTCATGGAACCCACAGTTTGTCTGACAACTGTGTATCCTCCCTGCCCTAAGTTCGTAAATATTACGAAGTCGTTAGGTAAACCGGGATGATACATGCTGTAAATACGGTTCTACTTTATTAATATCTGTAGTGTAAATGATTATTCCGTAGTACATTATAACTCAAGTGATATTGAGACCTTTGAAAATATTGAGACTGAGACAAAAGAGAAAAAAGACAACAACATCCGTACCGTTCTGTTATTTGGTTAAAATAGTTTATTGTAATGTCGCATAATTTTATGTTGCCCTCCCTGTGTAAAAATCCAAGAGAACGAATGAAATTAATGCACTTTTGACGTACTACCTTAAGCGTTCCAAGTTTTATATATCTTTCTGTTTTTCTTTTCTGTAGTCATTGCAGGAGTCACCGCCGGCTTGCTCCTTCTTCTCTTACTTATCTTGATAGTAATAATCATCATCGTCCGACGCAGGTGAGAAGAAAAACGTGTTGTGGTTGCTGTTGTTCTGTTTCTAACTGAAACTTTCATTCGTAAAATCGATTAAGTTTTGCCATTATATACTTCTTTTTTTTTCTCGAAAAAATGCTTATGTCATTATTCGAAAAAAAAAAATACAAGAAGTATAGATATTGAAAGTTTAGTAAAGGATGTAAAACCGTCCGAAATCCATGTATAATATCCATTTGAAAAACAAGTTTGTCGGTTTTTCTATATTAATATTGGCTCAGAGAAGTACTTCAGATTCATGAGGTAAACGGTGTGACATCAAACAAGATACTCAATTAATTTTGAGCGTTATATGTCCCTTCAGTTAAAAAATTCAATCCCTAAAAACAAACATATCCCCAAACGACAAATTTCTTGACAGGAAATCAAAGAGATCTGACACTGAGACGGATGAAGATGAATCTTCCAGCAAATGTCAGGGATGTTCACCATGTAAATGTGGGTCAGAATGAAGTCACACCTACTCTGACGTCATGAAGATCGAAGAATCATCCAGCCACCATAACTTTATGACGTCATCGGTTTCGTTACCAGCTACCGAGCGACAGATCCATGTGTATATATATATATATATATATATATATATATATTACATTCTAGGATTCACGTTTAGTAATGAGGTTACTTATTTTTTGTGTCTTAATTTGTTATAAGGAACTTGCATGATGATTGTGTCAGAAGAAGAATTTTGTTTAAAAACACAGCAACAACTGGAACATATTATATTTTAGCAACTTATTACAGCTATCGACATACAAAATTGCAACGAGATAATTATATATTATCTATGCTATTAAGCAGTCCCCTCTATTTCGACTGTCTACATCTACTGCTTTTCTTCCTGTTTTAGGCAACGTTAATTAATCCCTAATAAACTTAGTTTACATGTTGTCACCTTCATCATGTAGCAATTCACTTACGGATGTAAATACTTAAACTATTTTGTATTCGTATGATTATGTGTTTATGACTGTGAATTATTTTGTTTTAAATAAACAGTGAAAGATCGAAGGATATGTATACACACAACTCACGTACGCACACGCATACACATGTTACATAATAACACGATTTAGAAATATGTAGTTTATATATCCATGCATGTGTGTTTGTGTGTAAACAAATAATGTTAAAAATATGTTTTATTCATGAAAGTATATTGCTAAAATTCAGTCCTTATGTAATTGTGTATCCGTTGTTCGTCGAGCAGTTACAGAGAAATAAGTTGCACCACTTTATCCCTGCATTCACATTATATTAATAATTATGAAGTATGTTGTCTCTTCACAATTTTGTGTTTATTTTCAAAGATCGAGACAGGAATTTGATTTTTTGTTCCCTGTCATTGTTGGTATGCACACACCATGTTTTAATCTGCTGTTGAGAAATGTCTAGATTACACCTCACTACTTGAATCCTTGTTAGTATTGTACTGATTTTTTTTTTTTTTTTTGCATTTCACTGTTACTCATTTCTGTTCAAAATTGAACTGTTAGTCATAGAGACATCGATTTGTTTTTCTTTAATAAGAAGGATATTGACGCTATTGGCAAGATAAACTTGATCAGTATGGCTCTGTTGATGAAACGTATAAACTGCAATACATTTCAATATTCATATTTTGATTTATGAAGAGCAACAAAATCAATTTGATTGATTTTTTTTTCATCAATTACTTGTTAATTCCTTTATATGTTCTTATTTCTATATCCAACAGATGGGTATTTTATCTGAGCAATTGCTGGTACTAGTATCGTTTTCTTTTAGATCAAAGTAGACAAGAACAAAAACAAAATCGGCCTTGAGCATAGTATATATCAGTATTCCTTGCATGAATCTTGGCAATGGCAAAGTAAGGGTTGAAAGAATGCTGAGGACGCGTGAATTCCTCAAGACATTGATGACACACTTGAAGTGTTGCCTACCTTTAACCGCGACGTTCTAAGTAAATATCATCCTGATATATTAACATCTGAACAGCTTTGAATCATACCAATTGTAAAATTTTGTTTTGTTCATTACTAAGGTGACTCTTTAAGCAAAGAAAATGAAAAAAAAAAACACTTCTCATAAAATTGAATTTCGAATCAACTTACGTATCCATCATTTTACGCACAAGCTTCATCACTATTATTTTAGACCTGTTTCATAAGACGTTAATCACAAAACACGTGACAATGCAATACCTGCAGCTTCATCGCTACAAAAATGGAACTCTATTACCATGAAAAAAAGAAATACTTCCGAAACAACTGAATGTGTCGTTCGTTTCAAAGCCAACAGCCACGTTATCATTAGATAGAGTAAATGGAAAACAAACAATGCATACAAAATATCACACTGTATTTGGACATGTGAAGGATACAAATCTTCGCTGCTTCTCTTGAAAACGCATCCGCTATTGCATTGCTCACAAGGACGTCACATTTTGCTAGTTTCGTTTTTGTGTTTCAGATATATGTAGTCAGTAGTGCAGATGGATTTCCTGGGGCTTCTATGGTTTAATGCACTTGGGTATGTAAGTAAAGAATTGGTAATTCATAATCTGTAATAGAAAAATAAAATTGTATTTGCTATTGAACTTGTGTTTGAATTATTACTACGAATTGACACAATTGCAGTATACTTTGTCCTGAATATTTTATCCTGCCACATGAAACAAAAAAAGAAAAGAAAACGAGAGATAAACTAGAACTCGTGATAGCAAACAGTAATTGTTAAAACGTTGTAACTGATATCTTAATTCTGCGTTCATACACTCTCCCGCACTTGATTATTAATGTTTAAGTAACTCCTTCTCTTCCTATAGTGGGGCAAAGGTTAGGGATAGGATTTTTACCACTGAGAGGGTTCGTGACTAAGGATAAAGGTCAAAATATAATGTATATATATATGTATATATATATATATATATATATATATATATATAAAATGTTTCTATAAACATAATGCAATGTATGTAAGTTTTTGTCAGATTACTCCCTGCAGAACATCGGGTTTGTATTAAAAAATAAAAATCGCCCATTTTCCAATCTAGAAGGCCAAAACTCTGCGAAATGCTTTCTTTTGGACTTTTCTCCCTTTCTCCTTTGGCAGCCAGATGTTATGTACACACACACACACACACATATATATATATATATATATATATATATATATATATATATGAAGAGTTTGTCCGCAAAAACCGATGTCCATTTTTGAAGATTTTGAAGTACGGTCTCTGTTATAAAGTACAAAATAATACCTTTTAAATGATATATTGGTCACTACATATAAAGGTACATTTTTGAAGTTATGGTCAAAAGAAGCAAAATTTTTCTTATTATTCTCCTTATTTGTCTTGACCTATAATCGCAAATATCTCCATTTGGCAAATATGGACTTATCGGTTTTTGCAAACAAACTCTTCATATATCTATATCTATCTATGATATATGAAGAGTTTTGTTGCAAAATGAGCTAAGCGTTATTTTTGATCATTAGAATAAGTCCATCATCAAATAGAGCAAAATCAACCCTTTCCAGAAATGCTTCACTTGTGACAAAACAAGGAAAATTCTAGAATTGATTTTTGTTCATTGTTTTCTCTGTTTTTAGCATCTTTAATCACAACCTATCTCAACATACCTCAACTTAACAAGAATGTACATGATACATTCAGTTTAAGCATTCACGAATCGACGAACATCCGGTTGAAATTCGCTCATAAATGAATACGAGAGGTATGACGATTTTGCAGGAAGTGTGACGTTAAATTTTAACAGACAAGGAAAATGTGAATGACATTACGTTATTAGGGCGAGAGAACGATTTGTGGAATTTTAAGAGAAAGCACATCGAAACTGTCCGATACAATGTCCATAATTCAGGTTTTTCTTCGACCCAACAAAAGTGTATAAACTCCTCAAAATAAGTTCTGCAATCAAAGCTTGATAAATCATGTTTGTCTTATACTCGCATTCTCTTCATTAAATATGACATCATAACAAAGCCTGATTAATTATCTTTAAAACGACACCTCACTTGCTATGATTGGGTGTTCTTGGAATGTGCAAAACAGCTAAGTATGGGGACAGATCAAATGTGAAAAGTCGCAAAAATCTGCTATTGATAATGTGCAGTTTTGATAAAAAGGGCCACTGGATTAAGCAATGCTGAAATGAGAGCACTTAAAAAAACCCTCACATTTCCTAGACATTACATGACTGTTTGGTCACTCTTCGTGTTTAATTTTGATCTGCAGATTCTACTGCAGATTTGAATTCATGGATGAAGCCTGGAACCTAATGGTAATCTCACAATGCATTCTTTTCAAGCTGCACATTCCTTCCCAAATTCGAATTATACTGTTTGACATAACACGTCTGTCTATTTTGCAATATTCCACATTATTGACCTTTCCTCATACTCAGTTGTACTGTGCATTCTAGGAATGTATAATGTAAACCACTGAGTTGTAAAGAGAATTAATCAGGCTTTCTATGATGTCTCATTTAAATAAAATGATGTAGTTTTAAGAGAAATATGTATTTATCAAATGGTTTTTCAAGATTATTTGAAGGGTTTATTTATTGTTGTTGCTGTTTTGTACGCGGTATGCAATTCGTCTATTTACTTACGTTTGCACACAAACCCATCAGAATGACAAGTCATGAATCACATATTCGGGCTCGACCACATATAACATGCATGCGCGTAATGATTCAAAGAATCGAAAAAGAGGGGAATGATGGCATTTATTTGCTTTATGGTATTCACATATTATGTAGCAGCTCTCAATATGCCGCAGGGTGCTACCTCAAATTTCCCACAATACATTACAGAATAGATTCAAACACACAATATATCGCCTATTCACTTGTTGCGAAGACTCAATTAACTATTGCTGCAAACCCCCCCCCCCCCCCCGCCCCGGCGCACCCCCCCCCCTTTTTTTTTCCCTTTTGGAACATTAACAATGGTTAATAATGACACAGCTTAGCCCGGTGTCTATGTCGCACATAGCCACACAAAGTGAAACTTCGGATAAACTTGCTTCCAGTGTGTAAGATGCTTACATACAAATAATAATTACATGCTTACATACGAATAATAATCACATGTTATTACGCGATCAAAAGTTCAATTGACTTTTGGACTTGGTTTATGAAAATGAATAAGATAGTGAACTCTGCTCCCAATTATCAGGTGCTCATTTTAAGAGCAAATATTGATTATGTAAACACACGTTTGAGTTAATGTCCTAATCGCATCCCATATCTAAGACTGCTTTTTTTGTTGGAGTTGCTCTTTGCTCTTTGTTGCTCTTTGTTGCTTCGTTGCACCTTTTCTTCAGACAGTTTCCTCATTGTGTAGAACGTGACACTCTGCTTCTTGTAGACAAAGACTTTTCAAGCCTAAGCATGTTTACCCATGAAATTCAAAGTTTAGGAACGACTCAGGATATACTGTATTATGATAGTAAAAGGAAACAAACATCTTTTTTTCATACTCTTCTTCATTCTTCACAATCTTTTTATAATTCTTCTTCATCACATTTGTCTCCTCCTAATGTTCTCTCCAGCATTTATGAGTCTTCAATTCAATTTCAGTTCAAATGATTTTATTTCCATATAAAGTAATACAAAGCAATATGCATAACGCTTATATGAGTACATAATTTCTTAAGGAATTTTGAATCACATAACTTTAATAAAAACGGATACAATATTGTAATGATTTAAACATCGATTTTTAGATTTTCTTTTTGTTATCTGAACTTTTTCTTCTTCTTCTCCTTCATCTTCTCTTCTTCTTGTTCTACTTCATTTCACCATTGATACCTCTTCACCGTTTAAAGTTAGATGTTCAATAAAACCTTTCGATAATTTACATTGGTAAAAATGCACCTATTTCTCCTGATTTGTTATAAGCGAGATCCGAAGAGCTGCATCGGACTAAACCCATCATCAAGAATTATCTTCATCCTAATAGGTTTGTATTCACCATGCATCATCTAGTACCTTGCGTGTGACAGTATACCTATGCACGGAGGAACCGTTCAAGTTTTGGAGACAGCCTACCTTACCATAGGCAGTGTAAGCTTTTTCATAAAAAAGAAAATTACGTAATTTTTGCCTACACATAATAGATCCTCAGCTTTCTTAAATTTTCGTTTTCCTTTCTCTTTGTGTCGGTACATGACCTTAACCTCTAAAAGGAATGACCCAACAAAAACGGTTTCTACTTACAGCATTGCGTAGAGCAGGATTTGGTACGACTTGCGGATCTAACCGCGTGTTTAATAACCTTCGGTCGACCTTAACGTAAATAGAACGCAGTGTTATCATGAACAAAGATTAATGTTTGCCGTTCTTTTGGAGTGTGCTCACCGAGCGAGAACGATATTTTCCACTTTGCACTTCCTCAAACTGTTGTTACAAGCGGCTGTAGCCATTGCTAGGCTTCCAGTGCTGTAACTCACGTTGTGACGAGAGGAATCACCCTCAGTAGATGTTGGATATTTCGCAAACTATTACTTTTTGCCGAAGGTCATTGCATTATTCTTTCCGATTTAATCAATTCCTTATTTGCTTTGAATGTCACAAGAATGGCACCAACTTGTGACACATGTATTTGCTCAAGAAATGATCGGATTTGTGATGGCGAACTCAATCGTATGTAATCAACGGACGTCAAATGATTCCGGCGATAGAAAGTGAGACTCGTGCTCAACAGTTACATAACATCCTTACATTAATCGTTTACGAAACGGATAAAGATGGGTCGTACCAGGAGGAACATTTCTCTGTCTCTTGGATTGTTTCTGTTTTTAGACGTAATCGGTATGTATCATAAAAGATAATGGCTGGTCACGACTTGAAATTTGAGTGCGTTGCATGCTCAGAATGTGAAATAATGCAGAAATTGTATGTGCTCGGGACGCACATCACAAGCACGTAGAACGCAATATTTGTGCAGCCTACATCCAATGTTCTCTTGCATGAAACAGTTTTAAGCACAAAAATGTGTATCAGGTAGTTTGATGTTGTTGTTTTTTACACATGTTTTTCACATGTTTGAAAACATTTTATTGTGAGCCTGTTGCAAATTCTTGATGATGTTCCATAGCATGTTGCTGGCTTTTGAGATGTTGCACATCAGGTTGAGCATGACGTGTGGACCTTGTGTACCACCCTGATACATTCATATCACCATTAAGCATCAGTTTGTGCATAATCTGTGTGTTTTTGTTTGCGTTGTTTTTATATCAATATTCCAGACATTCCAGACATAAATATACATCACCTCTTCTCCATTGTATGCATTTGTCAAACCAATTGTGTTTCATAACCATTGCGAAAAGTCGGATTTAACCAGTCAAAATAAAACGTCCAATGTTTTCAAACATGTAATAAGATATGTTTATTTGTATGGTGAATACTTAGGGCTACTTCCTGTTGAAAATAGTTTGATTTTGCACAGTTCATGATGTGTTAACCAATGGGTCCTTATGTTTTTAGTTAAAGATAACCTTTTCATGTATAGTCTGCTTTTGTTGTTTCTGTTGTATTCCTCAATGGAAAGGGTTGGGGAGGGGTAGTGGCTCCATGATTGTTTGCATATTCTCTCCTTGTTTGTATTATCATAGTAGATTATTGTTGGAAACACCTATAAAACTGATGAAGACCAGTAGAGTGGATCAAAAACCATAATTATATTTCATATATGATTGCATATATCTATGTATATATATATATATATATATACAAACTTTGTATATATTATGACTATGCACCTCAAAACAAACAAAAAGTCGCCAGACATGAATTTTTAGTTAAGACCATAGTCTGAAAGTGCAGACTTTAAGCTTTAAAATGATGTATAACTCAAATCAAATGGACTCTCCTAACCTATCTAAATATTGGAAGGAAGGCACAAACTCAGGAAAAGTCTGAACTGAGAAAAGAGGCTCTGAAGTACAGTGTCTATTCAAGCGCTTAATCTTTACCAAACCGTGCTGGCTGTGCGATGAATGGGACAAAAAACAGGAAGTAAACCACCAGAGTAACAACAATGAAGGGATTATGACATTGAATTGAAATTTAGCATGCCTCATAAAAACACTTTCTGTCCATAATTAACGCCAACTTTCAAAGCAGTAGCACTATCCTTCCAAAGGTTATATGAGTTGAAAGTGAAGAGTGTGGACAAGGTTTTTCAGAAATGAAAAGCGGATTCTAAAGACACACCTAATCACACTATTCTACCAAAAATGTTTGAAATAAATTGCTTAAAAAATCCCACATTTTCCTGCCTGTTTAATGATATCAAATTTTAGCATATTGTAGAAGAAGACCCGCTCTTTCAGAAAATATGAAAAAGTCAAGTTCGGCTAGGTTGACCGATCTCACTTATTTTCAGTCCTCACGCAAAAATCAGTGTGCGACTTTATGTTCGTTTTGGGGTGCACGGTCACATTGTATAATGCACATCAAAACGAACATAAAGTCGCACACACTGATTTTGCGTGAGGACTGAAAATAAGTGAAATGGGTCAACCTAGCCGAACTTGACTTTTTCATATCTTCTGAAAGATCGCGTCTTCTTTTACATTATGCTCATATTATAAAACGGGCAGGAAGACGTGGTTTTTTGGCAGTTTATCTCGAACATTTTTGGTAGAATAGTGTGATTTAGGTGTGTCTTTAAAATCCCTTTTTCATTTCTGTAAAACCTTGTCCACACTCTTCACTTTCAACTCTAATAACTTTTGAAAGGATAGTGCTACTGCTTTGAAAGTTGGCATTAATTATGGACAGAATGCGTTAATGAGGCTTGCTTAATTTTAGTTTAATCTAATAATCCCTTCATTGTTGTTACTCTGGTGGTTTAATCCCTGTTTTTTTGTCCCATCCATCGCACAGCCAGCATGGTTTGGTAAAGATTAAGCGTTTGAATAGACACTGTACTTCAGAGCCTCTTTTCTCAGTTCACACTTTTCCTGAGTTTGTGCTTTCTTTCCAATATTTAGATATTGAGTTTTACATCATTTTAAAGCTTAGAGTCTGCTCTTACAGAATATGGTCTTAACTAAAAATTCATGTCTGGCAACCTTTTGTTTGTTTTGAGGTGCAAGGTCACATATATATATATATATATATATATATATATATATACATATATATATATATATATAGAGAGAGAGAGAGAGAGTTTGCTTGCAAAAAGCGATAAGTCCATATTTGTCAAATGGAGATATTTGCTATTAAAGGTCAAGAAAAATAAAGAGAATAATAAGAAAAATTTTGGTTCTTTTTAACATTATTTCAAAAACATACCTTTATATGTAGTGACCAATATATCATTTAAAAGGTATTATTTTGTACTTTATGACAGACACCGTACTTCAAAATCTTCAAAAATGGACTTATCTTCATATTATATACATGTGACCCTGCATCACAATACACACAAAAACGTCGCCAGACATGAATTTTTAGTTAAGAGCATAGCTAATTCAGAAAGAACAGACGTTAAGCTTTAAAATGATGTATAACTCAAATCAAATGAGCTCTCCTAACCTATCTTAATACTGGAAAGAAAGCACACACTCCAGAAAAGAAGGAACTGAGAAAACAGACTCTGAAGTACAGGGTCTATAACCGTCTATTCAAGCGTTTAATCTTCACCAAGCCGTGCTACATGTGCGATGAATGGAGCAAACACCAGGATGAAAACCACCGGTTTAGCCACAATGAAGGGATTATTAGATTAAACTGAAACTGAGCATGTTCTATTAGCACATTCTGTCCATGATAAATGCCAACTTTCAAAGCAGTAGCATCATTCTTTCTAAAGTTATTAAAGTTGAAAGTGAAGAGTGTATACAGTATTTTTTTAAGAAGTGAAAGGAGGACTCTAACAACACACCTAATCTTAATATTCTAAGAAAAGTCTTAGAGATAAACTTAAAAAAAAACATACTTTTCTGTTCATTTTATGATACCAAATTTTGGCATAATATAGAAGAAGATTTGCTCCTTCAGAAAGTATAAAAAATCAACATTGAGCAAATTGACCCTTTTCACCTATTTTCAGTCCTCACACCAAATCAGTGCGTGCATATAATTATGTCACCGTGCATCATAAAAGACACAAAACGTCGCATCACTTGACTTTACGTGAGGACTCAATAAAGGTGAAATGGGTCAACCTAGTTAATTTTGAGTTTTCTATATTTTCTGTAAGAGCTCCTTCTTTTTTACATTGTTCTTGAGTTTGGGATCAAAATTGAATGGAGAAGTGGTTTTTCAGCATTTTTTTCTACAACCACCCTTTTTTGGTTGAGAATTGTGATCAGCTTTTTTCTTAGATAAGATGCTACTTTTCATTAATAATGAAAAAAAAAATCCTCTGCACACTCTTCACTTTAAACTCTAACAACTTTTGAAAGGATGCTGCTACTGCTTTGAAAGTTGGCAAACTTGTTGGTCCAGTGGTTTATATCATGTTTTTTTGGTCTCATACATTTCACGGGTAGCACGGCTTAGTATTAACAGACTGAGCGCTTGAATAGACCCTGTAGGTTAGAGCCTCTTTTCTCAGTTCGTAGATTTTCTAGAGTGTGTGCTTTTTATCCAATATTTGTATAGGTTAGTAGAACCCATTTGAATTGAGTTAAACATCAGTAAAGACTGGAGTCTGCTCTTTCAGAATCTACCCTTAACTAAAAAAATCCATGTAGTAAAGGCGAATATTTGTTGGTTTTATGGTGCTGTGTTACGTACTATATATATATATATATATGGGTCAGAAGTTTGAACGATGTAAAATTGAGCCAAAACAAGGCAAAATTTAAAAAATAGGAAATTCTCCAAATTATCCATCTTACCTGAAAGAGTATATCTCAAGCTTTAATATGAACCCAATTATACTAGGATTTTCCCAGAGGAACAAGTTTTTATTCACCGCTGAAGTTTACCATGTCCAGAGCAGCGAACGTCCGTGAGGAATAGTACAGCACATACACTTGAATACCATTTAACATAGTTTGCAAAGATCTGATTCAGTTCAAAATTCTAACGAAATATTTTAAAGGACATGTGTACGTGCTTGCAGAATATTAAGCTTGTACTCTTAACCTGTACGTAATGGTAGACAACTGATGATTTAACTAAATTCGTCGTTTCTGTTGAAATATTGCTCCTCCGCTAAACTCTTTCTCCACTTTCCGCGCATTTTTACAGAAACTCAATATTTTGACCTCTTATTTCACTATTCCATACTTTAATCCTCACTCCCAAATAATAACATACGAAGAGTTTGTTTGCAAAAACCGATAAGTCCATTTTGTCAAATGGAGATATTTGCGATTAAAGGTCAAGAAAAATAAAGAGAATAATAAGAAAATTTTTGCTTCTTTTGACCATAACTTAAAAAATATACCTTTTTATGTAGTGACCAATATATCATTTAAAAGGTATTATTTTGTACTTTATGATAGAGATCGTACTTCAAAATCTTCAAAAATGGACTTATCGGTTTTTGTAAACAAACCCTTCATACCTTTTCAAGATGTATCTGATCTAGGCAGTCTCTATAACCCAACAAACATAGCATAGTTTTCATCACGGAGGTTCGCATGTAGCTCACGGACGTTCGGAACAAACAAGATGTAGCTCTCTTGAGTTGGAAACGCATCCTACTCACAACAAACAGCAATTTCATGTCGAGAACAAACTCCTCTGCAAAATCCTGAATAGATATAACCAATTCTCAATTATATAAGCTTGTTTATCTTCTCATACTGAGGAATCAAAGAAAAAAAATATTCCATCTCTCGTAAATGAACGTACAAACGTACGTGTAATCTCAGTGACGTAGTCCATCCTTGAGAACGAATACATTTATCAAAATTTCGTTATCATGAAGTAAAGATTCAGAACCTAAATTTGTTATCTAAAGTCTACAATGCAAAATTTGCTTATAACGAACATGGTCACAGCTAAAATTACGACAAAGAATTAACATAGAGAGACAACAGAAATGTGCTCCGTTATAGAAATACGAAGTTCAGCTGGGGAGGGCAAACGAATACGTTGGGAAGAAATCCCTCTATGTTTGCTCCATGTGTTACACACTGTTACCGAGGAGAATTTGTATTATTATATTAGTCAGAAATGATAATAGGCTCGATACTGCGAAGTTTCGTCATAACAAGACACAATAAGTCCATATAACTTAGATGGATTTTGTGACTTCGATATTATACAATGTGGTTTGTTATAACAAACATTTTGTAGCGCGTCATTGTGGAGGCTCGTTTTTCATACAGTTTGTCAATACGAAATTGATAGAGTTAAAATAGAGATAAAATTGATGTGTTTTCAAAGTAAGCACAAAAGCACAATCAAATTGACGATATCTCTGTCTCTTTAATGTAACATGAAAAAAAAAATGGAAAGAATTACAAATGAACATTGCTTTTCATTGATGAGTATAAAACAACACCACGTGATGATAAGCGGAGGATTTATTTGTTTTCATCAGACAATAATTGTATACTGCATTATTTTTGTTCGCTTGTGACGGCATTTCGATGAATAAAAAACATAAACAAACAACCAAAAACTTCTCCAAAGGAATTTGGTACAACGGGAGTGCACTGGCAATTCTTTTTTCTGTGTGTTGGAGCTCGATCCCTTCTCTGTTTCTCAGTCATTTCATTCAACTGCTTCCACGTCCTTTTGAAACCTTTCCATTTTTTATTCAACACATGCCCATTACAGACTTCTTCCGTCATTATCCTGCATGTGATTACGTAGCACTTTTCGGATTTGTTTCGGTTTGTTTTGTTTTGTTTCTGTTTTCTGTTTGGTCGCAGCATGTCCAGGCTATTGAGGGAATGAGAGAAATCATCATGAAGAGAAAAATAAGAATGAATTAAGGGTTTATTATCATGACAATTACAGCGAACGTCCGTTATGGAGACCAAAACTGGATGTGTTCTGTTTGAGACGGCAGCTACCATACTCAAAAGATAAACACTTGGCGCATCTGTCACTAAAAAGTGGCACTGATCCTCTCTCTCCTACTATGTAATCCAGTTACTTATTCTACCAACGAACATCCGTGACCAAAACGTTTTCCTTTTGTTATTACAAGTAAATTGAGTGCTGAACATTATTCACTTTTGGGTATGAGCGGCTTGGTGATTTGGTAATATTTTCAACTAATATTAACTTTACGTGCAGTGATACATTTCCTTTCTCGGACAGAACGTCCGTGAGCGAAACTTTCAGAACCTGTAACAGTACAAATTGTATCCATATCCTCATTACAAAGAAATTTAAATGCACAGAAATTACAGATTACGCAAAATTCAATTTTCCTATAACTTTGTTTTCAGTGTTTAGGTGTTTTTGTATAATTAGAGGGAAAACAAGCGTAAAATTGTGAGTAAATTTTCAACTGTTTGTTCATCATGATCACATAACGCCTTTAAAATTCTGAAACTACTGCCCTAAACTCATTGTTTACTTTGTAAAACTTTATTTGTGACTATTGAAGCTAACATTTTTAAAGAATACAGGACACTTTCGGGACAAGTTATCCCTATCGAAGGGATTGCATACGTCACGGACGTTCGCTGGAATTGTCACGGACGTTCGTTCTACTGATAGGGTCATGTTCCAGGACGGATAACTAATTGGCAGAGAGTACCTAGCCTTCCTAGCTCTTTCAAAAAATTGAAAAGGTATTGTCAATGCAAATTATAACAAATTTGACATCCTTACAACATATGTATTGCTCAGAGGGGGATCAGGAGGTGAATTTTCAGAGAAAATATTAATTATTTGCTTGGTTTTCGGTGAATTGCATGGTCCAAAAACTGCGGACAAGCCTCAGTCCGCTCCAAAAATAACATGCAGCTCCTCGGCTAGAGAGCCACAGTTAAAATGCACCTTCGTCATCAAAGCAAGATGGTGTCCCACTCGAAAACGTTTTAATCATCACGGACGTTCGGAGGTTCTTCTAAAAATATAATTTCGGTTCCTATTTGACAAAGGATGGACAGCAACTCAAAGCAAACATATTATCGTGTGGCTAGATCTTAGTTGATTACGACTCAGAACAATATCACAAATAACGTTTAATGGGATACGATCTTTATTAGAAAAGAGCGGAAGCACGTCCGTGACGAAAACTGAGTATAATTTTGCATAAAAGAATGTTACGTCCCATGTACAGCCAGCAGACGTACAATTTTTTTTTTTTTTTTTTTTGCAGGATATGTTCATTAGGTGGAACACCAAATTTTCGTATACATTACAGTTGGGACAACAAAGTAGAATTTGCAGCAGCGATAGAAATAAAAGCATCACGGACGTTCGTCTGTTTAGGACTTTGATATTTCAATTGTTCTCTGTGATTTTATACGTGCTCATAAAGTTCTTATAATTTTGTGGTTCATATCCATGATATGTCAGATCCAGAACATGGTCAGATATTAGATGCCACGTACGCTTAAAAATGTACATCATTAGTTTGAAAAACAATTCTTTTTTTGTGAAAATAGCGTTTTACCGTATTTTTACGCTTTAAGTCCTTGTCAAATGAAAAATATCAGGCAAAAGTAAACCAAACCATATATTTCCTGAAAGGAAATTTACCAATCTTTGAGATGACATGACAAAATCTGGTTTCTAAGGGAAAGAATGTCATAAGGTGCGAAAATTGGCAATTGTACATTGTTCAAAATTATCACCCATAAATTGTATATGCATATCTATATTTAAATTATATGCAAGCATATTATAATCAGCAGCAATCATTATAGTTTGCTGCGCTTCATCTAAATGGAAGAAATGCAATTCCGATACTCAACTAACTTCAACCCAAGTTTATTCTCCTGAAAACTCACCTCAACTCTTATATTAAAATGTTTGTATTGACGTGTAACTTAAGCCCAAATAAGGGGACGAACCGAGTTGGTTTAAGCAGAATGCTACTCGTGCTAGTAGCTACAGGGCCTACTGGAATACGTGGTGTTCCAGCAAACCACCCTTCATCCTTTACGTCAAAATGCACATTTTTAAGCACATACGCTTGAACTGGTAAATTGTGCACGATTTTCCTTAGTCATCCTGACAGGGGAAAGCCAGTCAAAATATAAGTCGGTAAGATAAAACAAAAGTAGAATCTTACGAGTTCAATGGTAAAATTTTGACTCAAATCGGATGCAAAATAAGTAAGTTATGACATTTTGAAATTTTTCCAACGTCTGCAAATTAGTTTTTGTACAGTGGTTAATTAAGCAAATGAGTGAGCAAACCATGTCATAATAATCTTTTTTTTTTTCATTGATTGTGCTAACCATTTACATCTTGTTAGTATCTTCCTGGACTTCTCCAAGGCCTTCAATACAATTAATCATGACATTTTATTCCATAAATTGTCACATTATGGCATAAGGGGGAAGGCCTTGGAGTGGTTCAGGAGTTACCTGCAAAACCGAAAACAATATATATATCTCTGAACGAGAATAACTCAAGTTTTAAATTCATTAAATGTGGCGTCCCTCAGGGTAGTATATTAGGTCCTTTACTTTTTATTGTTTACATCAATGACTTTTGCAGGTCATCTGACACTCTCTCATTAAATTTATACTGTTTGCTAATGACTCAATGTTTTCTTTTCCCATCAAGACCCAGTAACTTTAATTGACACCGTCAACTCTGAATTGAAAAAAGTGACTCAGTGGATAAGAGCTAATAAATCATCACTTAATCTTCAGAAGACTAAATAGGTTATATGCTTTTTAGTAAATCCATAGAAACATTAAGCACAGATCCTATTTTTGATGGTACTCAATTAGAACGTGTATCCTATTCAAAATTCCTTGTTATTACAGTAGCTGATCAACTTTTGTGGAGGCCTCATAATAACATAAGTAAAATAATTTAACGAAATATTGGTATTATCAACAGACTAAAGTTTAACACTCCATCGTCGTCTTTGTAACGTATTTTTCTTTAATATTACCTTATCTTGATTACGGAATTTTAGCATGGGGTAGCGCCCATCAAAATTTATTAGATAAAATATTATCATTACAAAAGAAAGTGCTTCGTATTATTTGTGGGGTTTCGCCACGTTCTCATTCAGATTCATTGTTCATGAAATATAAGATTTTAAAAATTAAAGATTTGTTTCTTTTTCAACTGGGTCAGTTCATGGTAAATCATAACACACATGCTCTTCCCAGTAGTTTTAATTCAATGTTTCCACGAAATCAATCTTTTCATGAATATCCTACTAAGAGGTCTAATGAGTTTCAGTAACCCTTTTTGAGAACCTTATTAGCTCAGAACACATGTATATACATCGGCCCTAAATTTTGGAATTCATTAAGTCCCAAAATAAAGAATTCTTCATCGTTATACATTTTTAAGCGTGATTTGAATTTTTTTCTTGGTTAAACTCTAGCTGAGGTATTTATTTTCATTACCTGTACAGGTTACAGCAAACATAAAGGTCATCATCGGTTATTGAATTCATAATTACGCAGTGAAAACCGACATTACTAGGCAATGAAATATGGCATGCTATTTGCCTAATTTTTTGACACAGCTGCGTGCAGTCACCAGCTGTTCGAAGCACCTCATCAATTCTCTCTTCCGTTTCTCTTGTTCAGCGTGTAAGCATTTTCTCTCTTTTCTCTCCCTCTCTCTCTCCCGCCCCCTCTCTCTCTCTCTTTCTTCCTTTCAATTTCTTCCTTTGATTTTGTTTTTGTCCTATTCCGTTCAATTGTCTCTCCTTAGTTTAGTTTAGTTTAGTCATGTCATGTTTTTGTGTCTCTGTTGTTTGTTCCATTTTGTCTAAATCGTTTTTGTGTAATGTATTTGTAATTGTATGTGAAAGGAAGCATTTTATGGAAGAAATTTTTGAGTGGTCCACAATCTACAAGCACTGATTTTAATGGACCTCTCAGTTCTCTTTTTTCTCCTCAAAATAGAACTTTTTTCCCCATATGTATACATGATTCATCTCTATTAGTTTGTAGTATATCGTTTATCCTTTGCACTTTGTATACTGTAAAATATGCTTATGATGGATGTTTTGATTTACCTTGTGTTATGTTTTGTCGAAAAGAAAATGCGAATGAAATAAATGAATTGAATTGAATTGAATTGAAATGAATACAACCCCCCCCCCGAAATTTCTTTTTTTTTTTCACTGTAGTTTGAAACATGATGTATATTCCTTGTTGAATAACTTCAGAATTGCGATCAGTTACATACACAGGGATTTGAGCCTGTGGCGTAATTGCATTTAAATTAAAAACTGGAAATTTCAAAAAGTAATGTCAAAAGGAAAAAATACATGGCAATTTCTGAGGAGATGGCATGATTATTTCTACCATTTGCATATTCATATTGACAGTTCAAGAATTGTTTTCCGAAAAAATTAGCGAAACTTCAAAATGTCAGATCTTCCTTATTTTTCATCCAACTTCGATCAAATTTATACCATCGGACTCGTAATATTTTACACTGTATCTTTTATCAGATTAATCTATCTTTGGACTGGATTTCCCCTTTAATTATCTGACTGTGACAGATATTTCCCTAGGAAGTTGTAGGATACCCGATCCCGCACCAAACACAATGATGCAGCCTCCACTGAATGAAATCCGTGACACTTCACTGGGTACGTACATCTCTTGGTCCTGCGAGCCTGGTTACATCATGACTGGGGTTGCTGACACTGTAGTCTGGGTCTGTTCCGTCGACGGTCAGTGGATGGGAATCTCCCCGAATTGCAGCGGTGGGTTAAAGTTGTGTCTATAATTGAAGGGGTCGGTGCAATATAGTGCTAACCCACACAATAGTCATTTTGAGATAATCGCTGTTGAATGTTTGGAAAGTCCATACATTGTACATTAATAAAACATGAATACATGCATTCTTTGCCATCTTATTGGTTAAATTCAAATATGATATTTTCACAGAGGTTAGTGTGAAGGGTAAGGATTAAGAAAATGCATGTAACTCAGTTTTGACAAAAGTGTGGGTTAGCACTATATTGCACCGACCCCTTCAATTGAGTATATGAATATAAAAACGACCCAAGTCCAATTTTTGGCCAAATTTAGTTTGACATGGGAAATTGTAGCTTATGCATGGACTCATCTTGTGTATAAATGATAAATCCTAATTACCCCCGGAAGTGCCTGAAATAAATGAGTTAAATCTTATATGAATGTAAACATGAAGGACTTGGGTCGTTCTTACATTCATATTATAGCGCCCTCTCTCGTCCGTCTCTCATCTCTATAGCAGAATATCATGTATATTTTGTTTGTTTTTTTTTTTGTTTTTTATTGTTCCATATTCCACATTTCAAGAAATACATAAAACATAAACATCACAATACAAAAGCTTGGATGAATTTCCAAATACAACTTATAAGACAATAAAACATGTGAAATATGAGGAATCTACATAGAAGCATTGCTTGTAGGGTGTAGATTCCCAGATGCGGATGTGAGATTATTTCTTACTTGGTATATGTAATTAAAGGAATGACAATTTGTGAATTGGAGAAATATAAACGCCAAAAAGTAAAAAGAAAACGAAAAAACAAAGAAAACAAAACAATGTCCGCGGCACAAGACTTCTTGAGAGTTGCGTGATCACCCGAGCGAGGTACAAGTCAGATGCAGTGTACAATAGCAGAGATACAAAATGTGTACAAAGGAAGTTCAGGAGATAATACAGAAATCACGAGCGAGGCACATGTTACATAATCGATAATGTCAGTAATGTGAAGTATGATCAGAGAATGTCGAGGAGGATTGAAGAATAGCTATAGATATGAATTCAGAAAAACTAGGTTAAGTTTATGCTTAAATGAATAAAGAGACTGGGATTGGATTATTTCTCTATCCAACTCATTCCAAAATTTAGGTCCTGTAGTGGTTATTGTTTTTAAAGCAGATACGGTCCGTACAGGAGAAAGATGAAAAGAATCTTTTTGTCTAGTAGGGTAAGAATGAACTTCAGTATTTTTGACGAACATCGAAGAAAACACATCAGGGAGACCACCTGAGTTTAACTGATACATAAATGACCCGATATTGAAATGATATAAATCCTGGATCTTAAGTGTTCTACTGGAAAAGAATAAGACATTATCCGTATAGCTCTTTTCTGTATCAGTAATAAAGAATTGAGTCTAGTTGTACAGCAGTTTCCCCATGCCAGGATTCCATAACCTATATAAGGCAAAAATAGAGTAGAATACAATGAGTGGAGAACATGTTTAGGAAAATACTGTTTTAACTTATACATAACACCTACATTTTTGGATAGTAATTTACGCAATGAATCAACATGAACTTTCCATGTCAACTTACAATCAATATAAAGACCAAGGAATTTTATATATTCCACCTGGTTCAATTCCACGTCGTTAACAACCAACTTACCCGGTAAAATATTGATTATATTGCTAAAAACCATAAATTTTGTCTTGGTCAAATTCAATGACAATTTATTAGCCTGAATCCACTTAGATACTGATTTTAATTCAGTATTGATGGTATTCAGTAAAACATGAGGGTTTCGATTTGAATAAAAAATGCTGGTGTCATCGGCAAAAAGTAGAAAATAGAGCAGAGAGGACGAACTGCGAAAGTCATTCATATAAAGAATAAACAATAAAGGACCTAAAAGGGATCCTTGCGATACCCCACAAGTTATAGGCTGTGAGCTGGACACATGGCCATTCAAACTAACAAATTGAGTTCTTCCAGTAAGGTAACTTCTAAACCACTCCAAGGCCCTTTAACGAATCCCATAGTGATGTAATTTGTACAATAATATTTCATGGTTGATTGTGTCAAAGGCCTTGGAGTAGTCAAGAAAGATACCTACTGTGTGACACTTGGCACCGATCGCTTTGATAATTTTCTCTAGCATGAGTAAAATAGCATGAATTGTGGAATGCTTTTTACGAAATCCAAATTGATTATCATCTATTACATTACAGTCGTTTAAGAATCGGAATACACGTGTGTACACAATCTTTTCAAGTAATTTAGAAAAAGAAGTTAATAACGATATTGGTCGATAATTTCCCAGTTCGTCCTCTCGGCCCTTTTTATATATCGGGATAACTTTAGTGATTTTCATCCTAGTAGGCACTACACCGTTCAGTAATGACAAATTAAATATATGGGCGAGGGGTACAACAATCTCATGTACAACATATTTCAGAAGATAATTAGAAATTCCATCATAACCAGTACTTTTTTTGGCTTTAAGATTATTTACAATGTCAACAATTTCGGATTCTAATACAGGCATAAAAAACAAAGATTGATTATTGCGATGACTTAAATACGTAGAAAACGGTATGTCCGTTTCCGGAATAACATCAGCTGAATTAGATCCAACCTTCACAAAGTATGAGTTAAACGCTTCAGAGATTTCATTATCATCTCTTAACTCGATGTCATTTAAAGAAATCTTATAGATATCGGATTTGTTTCGTTTCTTCTGAAGAACATTATTAATGACTTTCCACGTGGATTTAATGTCCTTCTCATGGAGAAGAAACAGTGAAGAAAAATATTTCTTTTTTGCCTCAGGCAACACAGAAGTAAGAACATTACGATAACTAGTATATTTGCTTTTAGCCGCATCAGTTTTGTGAGACTTGAATATATAAAAAAGCTTATTTTTCCTATTGATAGACCTCAACAAAGATTTCGATATCCAGGGGGATCGTGGTATCTTTTTATAATCTGATCTAGATTGTGATCTTATTGGAAAATGAAAAGAGAAAAGAGGAGCGATCAGATCAACAAACTTATCATATGCATCATTAGGTTCATTCGCATTGAGAACCACTGACCAATCAATATTTAACAGGCTTTCCTTAAATCTTATAATATTTTGTTCAGGCATAACACGAGCTGTAGAATTCATTTCCCAAGTTGCAGGCTTAAAACGATTTAGTATAAATGGACTGGAAGCAAACACTGGGAAATGATCAGACATATCCGAAACTATTATACCTTGATCAGTTGGATAATGAATATTAGTGAATATATTATCAATAATTGTATACGCTGAATCAAATATTCTGGTAGGTTTAGTTATACACGGCGTACAAGCATATGAAAACATAGTGTCCACAAAATCCTGGCAGCAGGGCTTTTCGTGATACTGCAGTAAATCAAGATTGAAATCCCCCATTAAAAAACAATGTTTATTATGCAAAGACTCAGAATTCAATACGGAATTCAATACATCAAAAAAAAAGCAGTATGATTACAGTTTGGTGGTCTATAAATCTCACCAATCAAAATATTCTTTCCAGCTGGTATGTCGATTTCAATAAAAATGCTTTCAAAATCTTCAGTCATATGACATAAATTCTGAATCAAATCAAAATCGAATCCTTTCTGAACATAAAGAGCCACACCCCCTCCATGTTTATTTACTCTATTATTAAACGCAAGAGAATATCCATTCAAATGAATTAGGGGAAATGACACGTCAGACAGCCACGTTTCGCACAAACCTATAACAGAAAAATCCACATTGTGTAAATTCAAAAATGTCTTCAGTTGGTCAAGTTTCTTATACAAACTTCGTATATTGAAATGAAGAATAGAAAAGTTGTTCTCCATCTTGAAAAAATCACGTGTACATATGTCCTGAGGGGAAATATAGTCGGAACCTCTACCTCGCAGCAATGTATCATTCTCATCATAAGACAAGTCAAATTCTGGAGTTTGTTTGTTTAACCTTTTTATAACATGTGAATCAGAGATCTCATTAACATCACCATAATAATGCATATCCATACGACTGGTCATTAAGTCACTGCTCTCTCCATTAGTTACCATAATGGAGGAGTAAACCTTCGGATTTGAAAGACATTCAAGATAGGTGAATCAGGGAAACAGAGCTGAATAAAGTACCTCGCCAGATGAAAGAAAAACGTGTGTGTGTAATTACATAACAACTGGCGTATATGGAATATAACTCGCTCGGGTGACTCACGAATCAAAGAACGACCCAAGTCCATATGAATCAAAGAACGACCCAAGTCCATCACACAAAATGGCCTCTCCACAATTAATGTAAATGTTAATTGTCATAATAATATATGCTCTAAATTGTATATACAATGTTGCCTTCCCATCACAGTTAAATAGAATATTATTGGACAAATAAAAAAAAATATGAAGTTTTTTTTTTTAAGTTTACTTGAAATGGTCATCCATGGACTTTTGTCGTTCTTATATTCATATACTCAACTGTCCCCGTCACTTACTGGATGAACCCCATGTTCGTAAGCACTGTTGTTTTCGGGATTGCTAAAAACGTAATATACTGTCTTTTGCGAGTAAGATTTTCCATCCCTGTATAATGTTTTATGTTTTAATAACAATTGATATGATGGTAAAATTTTAGAAAAGAATTGAGTAAACAAGGTTTGGCTTGCAGATTTTAATTCAGTAAAGCATTGTATCGGTAACCATGTAGTGATACAAGTACAATGTTCCTTGGTAATGAAAAGCATAAATGAATTAAAGATTGAGAGGTTTATGTGTAGGTTTATTGGTGTATTACATTCGTATCTGTAAGATAGGGCCTTAAGCTCTGCTTATGATGACGGTCCCCTGCATTGATTCTTCCTTTGCTCACATACGGATGCCTTACCTATTTCTTGGAATCATATAATCTATGATGCTATTACAGACTAATGTTGTTATGGAATTGAAATTTCTTACATTGATTTGTTTGTTATACACTCCTTTCTTTTGCATATAGGCGCCCTGGTCTGTATCAATTTGTAATCATTTGTTATAGTACTTGGAGAAAATATAAAAATCAAACCAAACCAAACCAAATGAAATGGATAAATGAATGAATGAAGCGACGTATCATAATTTGATTTCTAGTCTATGAAACTCTCCTCCCTCTCGCCATCTCACCATCTGGCTGTCCATGTAGCTGTTACTTTGTCTGTTTCCCTCTCAGCCTCCATCGGATTATCTTCTTCTTTCACTCCATTTTTTTTTTTTCTGCAGCATTAACGTGTCCAAGTCCGCCAGTACCAGCTTTTGCATCCGCCACGCCGGATGACGTTGTCACGGTGAATGAAGGTATTGTTTACACGTGCGATCCGGACTACACCCCCCTGATGTACGGAAGTATAGATAATAGATGCAACGCGGAAGGAATATGGGAAAACACACTACCAGTGTGCCAGAGTAAGTCGCTCTTATCGTTTCTCCCCCCCCTCTCTCTCTCTCCTTTTTCCCCTTCTGTCTCTCTTGTTTGGTATCACTTTCCCCCTTTCCTCCTTTCCATTTCTTCTCTACCCTCATTCCATTAATTTTATTCTATGCCAAGATAAACAAAGCGAAGGTAGACTGAAGAAATGGTAGAGTTTCATTGAAGTCAATACGTATATTGATTAAAAAACAACAACATTATTTTCAAAAGTTTAAGGTTATTCGACCCTGCTACCTGAGAAGTCATGTTATCCCCACAAAAAACATATATTTTTTTTTTAGTAAATAAAAATTTGCGTGCATGAATGAATATATATATATATGTGACCCTGCACCTCAAAACAAACAAAAAGTCGCCAGACATGGATTTTTAGTAAAGACCATATTCTGAAAGCGCAGACTTTAAGCTTTAAAATGATGTATCACTCAAATCAAATGGACTCTCCTAACCTATCTAAATATTGGAAAGAAAGCACAAACTCAGGAAAAGTGTGAATCGAGAAAAGAGGCTCTGAAGTGCAGTGTCTATTCAAGCGCTTAATCTTTACCAAACCGTGCTGGCTGTGCGATGAATGGAACAAAAAAGAGGAAGTAATCCACCCGAGTACCAACAATGAAGGGATTATCAAATTAAAGCGAAACTAAGCATGCCTCATTAGCACATGCTGTCCATAATTAATGCCAACTTTCAAAGCAGTAGCACTATCCTTTCAAAAGTTATTAGAGTTGAAAGTGAAGAGTGTGGAACAAGGTTTTTTTTCAGAAATGAAAAAGGGATTCTAAAGACACACCTAATTACACTATTCTACCAAAAATGTTCGAGATAAACTGCTAAAAAACACACTTTCCTGCCCGTTTTATGATACCAAATTTTAGCATAATGTAAAAGAAGACCCTCTCTTTCAGAGAATATGAAAAAGTCAAGTTCGGCTAGGTTGACCCATTTCACTTATTTTCAGGCCTCACGCAAAATCAATGTGTGCGACTTTATGTTCGTTTTGAGGTGCACGGTCACATATGTATAATATATGTATATCATTTCCCTCTGACTTCATGTTTTGTTTCCATATCCAAATAATACAAAACAACTGCAAAATAGGATAATCCATTTGCACAAGAACGTGAAGTGTCATTCTCTAAAGATCGATATAATACTACAAACGTAGGTTTCATTACAGGCACACTTTCGTCATCATGTTATGGGTATCATTATGGAACTTAAAATCACTGCATGTAAATAAAAAGAAACGTTTCTTCTTAAAATCAATACTGTATTTAGCATATGTGATCTATTGGACAGGAAATCTCTCTCTCTCTCTCTCTGTCTCTATGTTTGCATGTGTATATTATAAGTAATAATATCTATATCTATATATTATAGCAATAATAATGTCACAATTATAGAGGAATGCACTGAATGCCAATTTCCTTGATTTTGATTAAAAATCCGAATTTTCGGGGGCCTCCCCCTTCGTCAGGGATGACAGTGCGAATGAATTTTCACTGTGAAAATTCATTCGTCATTTAATGCATTCCTCTGCCAATACGCGGAGCAACTACAGTATATATATATGAAGGGTTTGTTTGCAAAAACCGATAAGTCCATTTTTGAAGATTTCGAAGTAGGATCTCTGTCATAAAGTACAAAATAATACCTTTTAAATGAGATATTGGTCACTACATATAAAGGTATATTTTTGAAGTTATGGTCAAAAGAAGCAATTTTTTTTTATTATTCTCCTTATTTTTCTTGACCTTTAATCGCAAATATCTCCATTTGGCAAATATGGACTTATCGGTTTTTGCAAACAAACTCTTCATATATTATTATTATTATTATTATTATTATCATTATTACTATTATTATTATTATTATTATCATTATTACTATTATTATTATTATTATTATTATCATTATTACTATTATTATTATTATCATTTTAGGTTGTCCACGTGTTGGCAAGATAAAAAGATTTAAAAAAAAATCTGGAACTTTTAGTTAATGTTCTCTTAATGTTAATGTTAATGTTCTATAATGTTATTATAGAAATTTTTGTAAAGCGCATAGAGACTTCAGTATAACATGCGCTATATAAGCAGAATGTATTATTATTATTATCATTATTATTCTCTCAGTATCAACACTTGAGAAAGAGCGGGTCGCTCGAAAATTTGTGTGCAGAAATAAACCGTCAGTGAATACAGCATGAACTTTGTCCCAGTTTTGTTATATATTTTATATGTATATTATGTAATTGCACGTAGCATAGGCATAATGAATAGATTGAAATATTATCTTCCTTCTTCGGCTTTGATTACGCTTTATTCAAGTTTGGTATTGCCGTACTTGAATTACGGAATTCTTGCTTGGGGGAATACATATTCGACATTGCTAGATAAACTTTTTCTTCTGCAAGAGATGGCGCTCAGAATTGTTTTTAACCTTCGTATCCGAGCACACGCTGACAAGCTTTTCTTTGAACACAAAATTCTGAAAATAAAAGAGTTGTATTTGTTTCAACTTGTTCAATTTATGTTTAATTACAACTGCAACCTTCTACCCAAAATATTTTATTCTTTATTTCACTGTAACAGCCACGTACATAATTATCCCATGAGACAATCTAAAGAATTTCATCTTCCCTTAGTGAGAACTGTACACACTCAAAATACATTTGTTTTACCGGACCCAGATTTTGGAATAGCTTAGATAATGATATAAAAGAATCTGTGAAGTTAATTACATTTAAGTATAAACTCAAAAAATATTTCTTTTCCAAATATACCAGTTAATTCTGTTCAATGAAAAAAAAAAAAAACAACCGTCATGTTTCACCTTTCCTTCAGATTTTGTACGGTGTCCACAGACCTTTTCATTCCTCTCCTTTTCCCTCTCCTTTTCCTTCTCTATTCTTCCCTGCTCCTTTTTCCTCGTTCTTCGTTGTCCAGTATCTGTCTGAGTGCATTTCCTCAAGTTCTGTTATTTCTGTGTTTTGTGTTATTGTTGTTGTTGTCGTCGTTATGTTTTTTTTTGTTTTTTTTTTTTTTGTGGCCGATTGCATATCTTCCTTTCCGTTCAATTTTCCTGGCACACCTGGCCCCATAGTGTCTGTGCCACAAATGTGATATGTTACATAGTTTATACGTTTGCATTCTAAAATCCTAGTAAGTATTGTTCATAGTATCAGCATCATATATCAATGAGTAAAATGTACAATAGTATATAGAAGAATTTAAAATGAATATGTTTTATTGGTATAACAAATTGGTGGTGTTGTTGTTTTATTCCAGTGTTCCACGTCTTACAAGCTTGGCTTTTTAGTGGAACACTGTTTTCCATCATTGTGATTATTTACTATTTTTGTTGCCATGGCAAAGTGCATTGTTTCTTTTTTACGACATCATTCGTGTATATACTTTATATTGTATTGAAACAAATCCTTTATCAGACGAGTGTAAGAGAAATGAAAAAAAAAATTGTATCACTTTGGATTATGTCAACTTTTTCTTTTCTTTTCTTTTTGAGATGGAAATAAATAAACTATTGAATGGAATTGAATATTGAATATACATGTATACATAGGCCTAACTAATGTACATAAAGAGAAAGAGAGAGAGAGAGAGTCAATGAAGTTGAAATTTCGTTACTTTTCGTAATTTCTTTTTTGAATGCTTACTTGCTGTAGGAGATTGCGAGCAGGATGGCTTCGTGCGTCGATACTCTAACCAGACATGTTACAGACGGCGAGAGCAGAGGAATTGGCAAGGCGCATCAGATCGCTGTGCAGGAAACGGAGAAATGTTGGCCACAGTGAAAGACGAAGACACCCAAACCTTTCTAAGCAGTGTTTTAAATGATATAGCTAGTCAGAGTGTATGGATTGGTGCAAGGGAAGGTCGGGACTGGAAGTGGAAACATAGTAAGTACCCCACAGCAAGAAAGAAAGGAAGAAAAAAGAAGAAAAACAAATGGGGAGGGGGACCTCTACGCAAATGTTGCAAAAAATGTATTCATCAAACCGAGGTATCATATCTCGGATCTATGTAAGGCATTTAGTACACCGATATACGCTGAAAAAAGGAAGAAAAAACGTGTATCATTAGTTCATAATATTATTACAGTTCATAATGTCATTATAGTTCATAATATTATTCTGACAAAAAGACCTTAATATACTCAGTATAGCTGGTCGTGCTTAAGGCTGATGAATAATCATACACAGAAAATTTTCTCCATTTTTATTGCATGTGGTATTGTGTCCTCATGTTGCACCGTAAGTCTGAAAATTTATAAGATGATTGATTTAGACTTTAAAATATCACAATGTATTATTTCACATAATCGACATCCGACCACGACCACTCTCTTTGTTAATAATCGAATAGCGATCTTGGTACCATTATAAACTTTACACGATTTTTATGATAGGTATTTCTTGAAAAAAACTTACCTGTGAAGCTATAGATTCTTTTAAAAGGAACTATACTACTCCTTTGCAGTAAAAAAAAAAAAAAAAAAAAATCATCGACAAATGAAAATTCTCACAAGGAACTGGAACATCCCGTTGAGATGATCTTTTACTTAATACGTATTTATTAATTCTATTTTGTTTTGTTTTGTTTGTTTTGTTTTTCTTTTTTGGTTGATCACTGAATGATGATCCTCTCCAAACTGACCCCCCCCCCAAAAAAAAAATGATAGAGTAACAAGTCCTGTTATATTTTCAGGTGATTTGAAAGCCAGATGGAGGGCAAAATTGTTATAACACTTTTTGATATATGTTTTCTGTGGTTTTGTTTATGCATCATGCCTTTTCTAAACATTAATGGAGACCATTCTCTGCTTAATTCAATTTGCCACTTGCCACTTTATCATTCGCGACAATAGAATACAGTGCTGCTTGACGTTTTACTGACAAAATAACTTGATAATGATTCAATCCAATGACTTGATTGTTAATCAGGTGATGAATTCATCAGGACCCTTTTTTGGGAAAAAGCGTTTCCTGATACCGATTCGGGGAGCTGCATCGAACTTTCTTACAATTCTGCATCAGCTGATGCCAGATACATTTGGAGCGCCAGTGCTTGTGACAAGAGGAATGGAATTATATGTCAAAACGGTTGGTGATGTTGAGTAATATTTTCCTTTTTTGTCAATTAAAACTTTGTATTGAAACTGGGTGAGATTTGCAAACAGTCAGCTGAAAAGAGATAAAGGTCTTTTTGGTCATATTCTCTGACAACGCGTCGACAGTGAAATGGAATACGAGAGAGTATTACCTCTTGCATCATAATAGGCATAATTTTACAACGGTTTGAGGAATGTGTTTTTCTCTTCTTTTCCTTTCTTTTCTTTTCTTTTCTTTTCTTTTCTTCCTTTTCTTTCAATCGGGAGGGGGTAGTGGTCATGGTTTACGTCTAATTTTCATTGTAATTATTTTCAATTTCAATTCAATATCAAGTCAATTCAATTCATTTATTTTCATACTTCTCGTACATGAATGTCACATAAAGAAATAATAACACAGGTTCTTTTCCCTTATAAACAATGTGTAAAAAAGAACAATATTCATGGTAATATCACATCAGTTGAAATGATAACTGGTCGAAATCGAATGGGGTTGAACAAAAAAGAAGTATGATGGGACCTACATGAAAGCAAGCTTGTTTGGCTGTAGACCCCGAGTAGTCAGTATTTGTGAAAAAGAAAAGGAGAACGGATAGAAGATAAGACCAGGCGAGTGAATGTTGCCAAATAAGAAAAGCGGGGTATGCCTATGTGATTAATAAGAAGAAGAAGATGAAAAAAAAAAAAAAAACAATACTAAAATGTGAACCATGATTGTGGCAGAGCTAGCATTTGTTTACGGGGTCACAAAGCATGATTTGCTTATGGATTGAATATCTAGCACATGATGTTTGCCCTTAAACTATTGACGGTTATTTTGTTATCACCATTATAGGCAGGCGGTGGGTTGCTAAAACAACCTATGTGATTCGTTTTCTCTCCGCCAGAATTGTCATGCCCTCGAGATGGGGCATCTGTGCAGGTAGATTACCACGGAAGCTGCTATCACTTCCTGAAGCAGGACATGTCTTGGGAAGACGGTTCATATTACTGTAGAACAATAGGAGGGTATTTGGCGGAGATACCTGATGAAAGCACCAACGACCTGTTGAATAGGAAAGCGCTCGAGTTGAAAGAGAACCTAGGCAATGACTTCTCATGGTGGATTGGCGGTTATGACTCCGACTCCGACGCCGAAAAGTCATGGTTTTGGATAGACAGTAAGAGAAATTACTCCCTAGTGCTTAAGTCCATTTAAATGAAAGAGGTAATTTAACGAAGGTCATACAAATGGTACAAAGCTATCATAAGTTTTTTTTTCTATTTTTTGAATCTTTAATATTACCGTTAAACTCTGCGATGATAACAGTATGTTTATCACACATGCATTCGGCCATAGTTATAAGATACAGACTTGCCTGATTTCCTTTTCGTCGTTGGTCTCAAACAGCACAACGAATGTGTACCGTTTAAAAGAATGAAGGAACATAAATGCCAAACACCTCACCATCAACTTTCTGATTCCGTTATCGTGTACTGTGTGAATGTTTGAATGCCGAAACAGGATTTTTTTTTTTTTTTTAACACAGTACTATATTCATTTCTTCAATCATTAGGGTAGTCTGTTCTCAGGTAATGTTTGCTTAGCTCTTGATTTTTATTTATTTACTTTTTTTAAGAGCATTCTACCGTCATGGCATATTCCTCATAATTATTGCTGTATGATAATTTTGCACCAAAACAAAAAACAAAAAACGTCGAGAAAATATTAACTGGAATGAAATTAGTTAAGAAATTGGATGAACAAGCTAGATGTAGTGCACGGATTGACTTTGGGGTTATCATTCTGTTTAGCAGTCCCGCAACCCCCCCCCCCCCCCATCCCTGAAGCGCCAGGACTTGACGTACTGCATGGAGTTCTCTTATCTATGTTCTTATTTCGTTGTTCGAAGATACCAGACTCGACTACCAATCATGGAAACCAGGAGCGGAGCTGAGTAAGGTGTGCGTGGAAATGGAAAGATCAAACACGAACCACTACTTGTGGAATGATAAGCGTTGCAACGCAAGGATACGCACTCTGTGTCAAATTGGTAAGCGTTGAATAAACCTGATAAAAGCGTGCACGCATACACACAAACATGCATTGCACACACACGGACACAGACACTGAAGCCTCTACACCCAGATAAGTACAGAAAACAAATCAACAAATTGAAACAGAACAGGAAACCCCACCCTCAAAAAAAAAAATTAATAATGAATAAATAACTAACAAGTGTTTTGAGAGCAATTTCAACAGTTGACATAATACTTCTGTCTTTTTTATCTGACTCTCTCTCTCTTTCTCTCTCTCTTTGATCTCCTCATTCTATCATCTTTTAAACAACCATTCATCTTCTTTTCTTTCCAAGGCATGGCAGCATGTGGAGACCCGGGGGAACCGTTGCACGGGCGGCGTACGCCAGACGACAGGACGACTTTCGCTGTCGGTGCTACGATGGAATTTGAATGTTACGACGGCTACGAACTGGTTGGACCTAAAGTAACCAATTGCAGCACTGACGGTACTTGGGACAGTGTAAAACCTTCCTGTCAAGGTAAGTGAAAGTGCATCACCACCTTATACCCATGTGACTACAATAATATACTTACTCTCTAAAAAAAAAAAAAAAAATCGAGTGAAAATATTCACTCTTAAAGGAGTGAATACAAAAAAGAGTGAATTTAGAGTGAAATTAGAGTGAATTTTGAGTGAAAATGTTCATTTTCACTCATTTTGGAGTGACCTCAGGGATCACTCGAAGATTTAGGAGTGATCCCTGAGGTCACTCCAAAACGAGTGAACATAACCATATCGTAACAATCGTTGTTGTTATTTTATGGAAAGAGGCTTTTTAATTCGTTAATTGATGACCATTTATACTCGTCTGACGATAACTAACTACAGTGTACGTAAGTTTTGCGTTCCATTCTTTTTTTCAGGATCTGATAAGGACCAGTAAGTTAGCAGCTACAATGTATATCCCTGACCTATATTAGGTCATTTGACCATAAGAACCCAACATCAATCCTATCAATCAATTACGATTTATGATTCTTTTTTTTTTTGGGGGGGGGGGTTGCAGTCCTGAGAGCTTTATGCTTCACCTCGTCTCCTTCCAAAACTTATTGGGAAATGATCTAACATTATAGGCGAAAATTAGAATCCTTCAACTCTTTTTGTTTCTGTTAGATAATCAATTCATTGGAACGGTAATTATATACTGTACTAATCAAAGCGAGTTTAACTGCTATCATTTACGATAATGTATACTTGAATTTCAACATTAAACTTTTCAAATGTCATAGCAATGATGTGATTTCATTCTTTTGCTCAGCAGGCAGGAGTGACACGTAGAGTTCTTGAAACTTCCTTCTTGATTCGTTGTTCGTTTATTAATATTTGGATATTGTGGTATTACTTGATTGAGTGACATACGATTAAATAAAAGAACAAAACATACTATAAGCACAATAATTTCTTTAACGTATTACTACACCATCGTAATGGAAGTTTACATAGGCGACGGTCACAAGTCAGAGCGGCGACCGACCGATTTGTAGCCTGCTCGGTCGCTGCTGAAATTCTGGCACCGCTCAGAGAATAATGCTGAGCAGGGTGTAAAACCGTAGCGATGGCCGAGCAGTGCCCTGTCGATTTCCCGTCGGTCGCCGATCGATTTTCAGTAAAATTTTGGCGAAATATGGGGATCTGCAACGCGCAGAGTCCGAGCAGTCACCGAGCGATGCCCCATCGGCAACTGGACGATCTCCCACCGGCCACCGGCCACCGGCCGATTTTTACGAAATCACTCTGCGACCGACGGGTGATCGATAGGTCATCCACCGGTGGCCCGTAGGCATACTGACGGCCCCCCGCCGGTCTCTGCCGGAAATTTCTCACGACCTACCTGTGTTTATTAATGTACCTGTGGGATTTGTGATGTGCTAATTAATTTATTAATTAAGATAAAACTCGAGGCAAAAGATCTAAGAGTTAAATTATCAACTAACAAACCTCAGCTATGTGATAAAACATATAACTACAAATTAGGAAATAAAACAAAAGCGAGGAACACCCAAGATGGAGCAAAGATTAGAATAGATTAGTTTTTTTCCAAAATATCTTGTTTGCTTCTATATTTCACAGTATCTTTCTATTCCTATCTCTTGTCATTCATTTCTTCCTCGATCAATAGGCCTTTAATGAATAAAAAGGCAACCAAACCATATTTTACTACGTCAACATATCAACACTAACTTTAATCTTTCATCTCTTTTGCCCCAAAGTGGTTGCCTCTGACTTCCATGTCCCTCATGTTGGTTGCCGAGATGTTGAGATGCTGAAATGTTGGTTGGGTTTCCTTGCCTCTTAAACCCTCCCCCTGCTTCTTCCAAATTACGCTAGACTATCTTCTCCATCTAGTCCCTGGTTTCCTTCATTGCTTCTGTCACATCTATCTTAACATTTTTAGTCCCTAAATCGCTCGACGGCGACCGCTCGATCTATTTTCTTAGTTCTCTTCTGTGCTGTCGCCGACCGGTCGCTGAGCAGGCTGATTTTGGGGGCTGTTACCGTAGCCATACAAAATATGAATTTATCTATGGTAAATCTTAATAATTTTGCTTCATGAGATTTATCCCTCCGTGTGCTTTCAGGGACGATTGACAAAAAAACAAACAAACAAACAAACAAACAAATAAACAAACAAACAAACACCGGATCCGTTGTGCACACTATGCAATCGTTACGTTTCTGTCACTGGAGCGTTTAAACTGGTGGAAGACAAATAACCATACTACTATATGTAGACATATACCGGATGTCCCCCCAAAAAGCGGAACGGTGGATTTTCAGTACCTTGCGTTCTAAAAGTGATATATTTTTTATATCATTAGAAACAGCATCCTCCCCAAAAGACAATGATACCAAAATCATTAAATTTGGTTCGGTACTTTTTATTCCACGCCAATTTCTGAAAATACAGTCATTTTCAAATTTCGCCGGGTTTTGCGACTTAAGATGAGATAATAATTTGCGTGCGACACGCGATCCATAAGGTGGATATTGTGTAAGCTCGGTGATCCATGTCAACAAAAGATACAGCTTTCACATTGGGCACGGGCCAGGGAAAAAAAAAAACAGTGTGTATGTGTGTGTGTGTGTGTGCGCGCGTGTGTGTCTGTATGTGTGTGTGTGTGTGTGCGCTCCCAATGTGAACACGTTATCTTTTGTTGACATGGATCAACGGGCTTACACAATTCACTGTATGGAACGCGTGTCGCACCCAAATTATTATCTCATAAGTCGCAAAAAAATTGAACATGACTGCATTTACAGAAAGTGGCGTAGAATAAAAAGTAATGAACCAAATTTAATGATTTTGATATCATGGTCTTTTGCGGAAGATGTTCTTTCTAATGATGTCAAAAAATATATCACTTTTGGAACGCAAGGTACTGAAAATCCATCGTTCCGCTTTTTTTTTTTTTTTTGGACACCCGGTATATATATTCATCGTAGATTTTTTTCCAAAAAATAACGAGTATACTATAGTGTAACGATACACTATTCTGGAATGGACGGGGTTTAATGTTTCTGTTAGCAGGACATCGATTGTGGTCAGAGAATTTGATGTTAATGACCGCTTGATATCTATGTTTTTGTAACTGTTACCATAACAGGACTATTTATGCCCCATTTGAGAAGAGCAAATTTTGAAATTCATGTCAACGTTTGGTTGCTCATTTACAGCGGTACATTGTCCTGAGGACGTTCCCAGTGTGCCCAACGGAGCAAACGTCACAATTCTCTCGAATACCTACAGAGGAGTAGCTGTATACACCTGTAGAGAAGGTTTTCTTCCTATTAATTCCCCCACAAGCGTGTGCTTGCAAAATGCCGCGTGGTCTAGCCTCGAGTTTACCTGTGAAGGTGAGTGATGATACCTTGCAGAATATTCAGACATGCTTTCAACAATAAGAGACCTCTCATACGAATGCTTAGGTAACGCACTCTGTTAAAAGCTGCCGTCAATACAGACCAAGCAGATCTAAACACAATAATTGTAAAACTCTATTATATTGTATTATTATAAGTACACATAGATACAAAATAGAAAAGTAACAGCGAAATCCATTTTGAAAGAAAAGTTGAATGATTATTCATCAATGATGCTTGGATATCTTATTGAATCAGAGCAGTTAGTAGAAATGTCCCTTATCTTCTCATGATCAAAATGGAATTTCGAACCGACTAATATTATTAACGTGCTGGCTGCAAACATAAAAAAAAAAAAAATACTAATGGGAGAAAAACAGCCGTATCAACGAGGGGTGGTGTGTTTTGATATACGAAGAGGTATATCCTGATAAAAGAAATCAATCAAACCATAATCATCTTAAAGTGACAGAGTCCTTGGAAGTTAGATTTTCATTGATATGTTAAATATACATAGGAATAAAACATAATACAATTTGTTATAAAAACTCATAACAATGGTATAAGGCCCTGCAGTACCGACCGGCAAACCACATGACAGTTCCTTTTCCAAGAGTTTAATTAATTGAGTGGATTCCAAACGTCATGTTCCAACAGCGATTCCGGGATGCTACAGAGAACCCTGTCTTAATGGAGGGACCTGCAAAGACAAGGAAAGCGGAGCATTTGATTGTCTCTGTGCACCTGGTTTTCAAGGACATACCTGTGAAATCGGTTCGGGTTTTTTGTTTGTTTGTTTGTTTGTTTGTTTTGTTTTGTTTTTGTCCCTCGGTTATGAATAGATTCCGCCTGACGAGTTAAAGTGCTTCGTTCCAGTGACATCAGACTACGGTCGATGTGCATCATTTTACAGCCCGTTTTGTACAGGTTAACAAAATAATGTATAACAGTTAAGGAGTCAAGGAATTAATATCAATGTAAAGAGCTCATGATAATATCTTATCCTTCTCTAACATTCAAGTTTCTGAAAAAAGAAAAGTTCTGAAAAAAGTGGACGCTTTACTAGAGTCTACATTATTATTATTATTATAGTTGTACTGTTAGTAAACACTACTCGTCACTGCTGGTCACCATTTAGAATACTTAGTCGAGTATGGATTTCGTGGAACGGTATGCAATCGATGGGCGTCGATAACTCTGGTAGTTACTTTCGAGAGGAACGTTGACTGTACTATACGAATTGACGAGCAGTGTGCATACGCACCTGATTGGTCGAGGGCCAATCAATTGAACATTCGTTGGAACACGCGAGTTATGATCAGTCTAGAGGGGAGGCGCATTCCGATGTCGTTTGTTTATCATATCGGTAATGTTATTACTGATTAACAAAATGAATGATGTTATCGACGAAATCTTGATGTGGAGGGTTTGAAAACATATACTCTACACTGAAGAAAGCACCGACCATATCATAATTAGAAAGGCTAAGGTTTTTCCTTCTACAAAACAATAGGAACGTAAAGCGCCATAAGATTAAACATTATTTAACTCCATGGACGTCTTTCCACCGTCCACAAATTGTCAGTGCTATCATACCAACTACTGTATTATACTTACTCTGCAGATATGGAACCGCTTATCACCGTGGCATCAACCTTGTCACCAGATGAACCTACAGGAGGCGTAATCACTACCAACTCAGGTACAAACGTACAAAATTAAAGCATAATCTATCATTAAATTCTTTCCGTAACGTTTAGTTTACTCTGAATTACATCCTCTGTTGTGCTAGTATTTGAAAGTAACGATGGACTCCAATGTACATGTACCTGTATATCATAATACTTATATGTAGTATTTATCAGTTATTGAAAAAATGATGATATCGACAACATCTTGGCTTGGAAGGTTTGAAGACATCTCTGTCAATGTCCAAACTGAAGAAAGCACGGGCTAATGAAATAACATATCGCCACTCTGCCTTCCATACATCAATATCAGCAAGACAGTAATGTCACTCGTTCCACAAGTATGCTTTTATCGTCTTTCCAAACACGTACCCTGCAGAAATTGAACCGTCTGTTACCCTGAAATTATCTGTGTCACCTGATGAACCAACAGGAGGCATTATTACAACCGAGTCAGGTATAAATGGACGAAAACAAAATAAAAATGCACGCCGACATTCTGTCCACCACTCCCGTCCATAATTATTATTACACATAATAATACTCGCTTCTGTATCAGCAGTTCCGCACTGATAGCAACGACGTATTCGGTACATAACTGCTTGCACTTTTCAACCATAGTGATTCAGAAGTATAGACTCATTTATTTTCTTTATTCGCTACAGATTTTTCAGTAACCTGAATATTTGCTATCACATCAAAGAGATCATCCTGAGCTACTTGCTTGTATATGCAGTAAATAAGATGAATGATTATTGGAAACGTTAGTTCATGGTGCGTTTGATGTATCTAATCCAGAAAAAGACACACATACATACAAAAGAAAGAAAGAAAGAGAGAGAGAGAGAGAGAGAAGAGAGAGGAGGAGAGGGAGATGGGGAGAAGGGTACTGTGTGTTGTGTCCTTTGTGTGTGTGTATGTAATAATAATATGTTTTAGATGTATACATTGTGTCTGTGTGCAGAACTATGCTTGTCTGTAGGCTATGATATACTCGTTTGTATTATACCCAATGCACTGCTTAATAATCACGCCTTGTCTTAATTTTCCCTGTCCTTTTTATTCATAGAACCTGGACCCACTGAGCCCAGAGTTGCCGGTAAGAAACCTGCATCTAATCACGTCATCAAGAGATTTACGTTATGGATAAACAAAAGTTGAAGTTGATTCAAGTTCGTATTTACTGCATTATCTGTTGTATGATTAGTATAAATCGCAATGTTTCCCGAATTACAGAGTCTCCTTAACAACACTAATAATAAACCTTGGCGACCTGTTTTTAACTCTTTTCGAACCACGAAGATTTTTGTAGGAATTACATTGTTTTCCTTTGAACATACAATCAAAGAGAGAGAGAGAGAGAGAGGGAGAGAGAGAGAGAGAAGGGGAGAGAGAGAGAGAGAGATAACCTCGCAACATGAACTACACAAACAGTTCCTGACTGAGCACGAATATTCCTCCAGTTTCAAAACAGACTGTATGCTTTAAAGGGATCGTATAGTTTTGGTTGGGACCTAACTTCAGGTTTCTAACATTAATTTTTGGGTGATATACAGAGAAACACTTTGTGAAATATGAAAGAGCATGTAATTCCAAGAGGAATTCAAAGTTTATTTGATGGAAATTTGTTTTGAAATAGCCAAGACACGCAATACAGAGCTGTCGGAATAAAACGGTGAGACCATCTTTTATTATGATCGCTTTATTTTACTTTGTTTTGGATGTCCTAACCATTCCCAAACCGATTTTCATCAAATCAACTTTGAAATCCTCTTAAAATGGTAGCTCTGTACTGTTTTATAAGTGTTTTCTTGGTATCTCGCCAAAAAAAAGCCCAATCCTCATCTCCATCAATACTGTACAATCCCTTTTTGAACAATATTGACCAACAATTATCATATTAATGTCGTGTAGATTACTTGTTTTAATACTGTGAAATGACTATTGAAATACGTCTGGAAATATCCTCTGCCTGTGAAGACGACCTTATCCCATCCGAGTCTTCCAAAATAACGTGTGTTATTTTCTTATCATTTCCTTCCCAGCCATTGCGTCGAGTGTGGTTGTTATACTTGTTATCGCTGTCGCCATGGCACTTGTCATCATCCTTTTAATGAGGAGGTAAATGTACAGAATTTGGGGATTTATCATAATAAAGTAAGAAGGCAGAAGGGAGTAGATTATAGGCGGGAAACACGAGGTCATGTACAAACATCTCGTTTGTGTATCGCACATTACCATTGATATGGCGCTCTTTCAGAGGAGACAGTGCCTTATAGGCCCTAATGTAAGACGCCATATTTTATGCTTAGGATTTTAGATGTGTTCAAACAGTAAACTGTGATGATCTAATACCCTTTTAAACCATTATTTTGTTGTTATTGCCTTCAGTAATTTCCCTCACTCAAATATTATTTCCTGTTAAATACAAAAAATAAGGGCTCAAAATTATAGGTATCGGGTATGATCAAAACGTACTCATTATAGTCATTGTTGACATTATAATATCAATATTGTTAATATCATACTGTGATCGTTATCAATGATGTAACGATGATGAACATTGTTACCGCTATTATTACTATCATTACTAATTCTAAATTGAGGTTTTACTCTTGAAATATTCTTTAACCCTATCCCTATAAAGCCCAAGCTATTTTGACCCTTCCCAGGCCCAAGGGGGGGGGGGGGCACATTGTTCCCCTATATAACTTTGTTATTGTTTGATGTTTCATCGTCATATTTGGCACATGGGTAGAGCAACTCATACTCTACATGATCGCATACTTGAAAGTAGTCAAGGTTACCCATAGAGGGCGCTATTTACTAAAATATAAAGAAATACATAGGAAATATGCTAAAAACACGATTTTTCTGTATAATTTCTTTATCCCCAGTCGATTATGTCTCATCATAGACCAATATTTTTCTTATTTGCCACAAATGATGTGCAAGTCACAGCTCCTTATTTGTTAAGGTTGAAATTTCTCAAGGTCACCACATGGGGCGCTATTCATAACAAAATCAAGAAATACATTATGAGACCTGTGATGTATTGTTTGGGCTAGGTACATGCATAGTTATATTTCATATTCCTATAATATTGGAATTTTAAGTTTGCAGATTGATAATGTGATAAACAAATGATATTAGAGGTATAACTTGGGTGAAGGAATCAAAATGACACAAAATATATGGGAAATACTGTTATTTTCAAGTATCTCTGTTATATCTATTGTTTTATGCCATTGTCACAGAAAAACAAAGGAAATAATAAAAAAAAAACATTTCAGGGCCATAATTACTTCACATTTTATTTCTTCAGCAAATTTCAGCCATTTCATACATTATAATATTGTTAATTGGAATTGGAACAGAAAAATACGCAAAATCTGACTGACATGGTTGTCAGTTTATGGTTGCCATGGCAAACAGCAATATCAAATATAGCTAAATTATACATCAAAATGTTAGAATAAGATTTTAGGAAAAGTCACCAAATTTGGTTAAAATTGGATTAAGGGCGAAGGAGTGGTGAATGAAAATCTGGTAGGGGGGCACAATGTGCCCCTCCCCCCTTGGGCCTTATAGGGTTAACAGGCGAGTATTGACCTTAAACTTTTGGCACATCTCTCTCTCTCTCTCTCTCTCTCTCTCTCTCTCAGTGTGTCAAGACAGATAAGATAGCGGTGTTCAAATGTGAGCTTTGTAACACAGAGAAGAGTTTTTTTTTTTTTTTCAGTTTGCAAGCTGTCTCAACTTCCTTTGTCATTAGCGGATCATCGATGTTTAATACAAACCACTTTAGCAATTGGCATAAATATAGGCCTACTCTGTCACCTAACTTCGCAGGCCTAAGTAATACAACCTGTGTTTTAATTTCAGTTCCCTTTCCACTTTTGTTTGTATTTCTCAATTGTATTACCCTTATTTTTTTTTATTAAGTATTGCGTTTTGAATATTTCTCTATGTTGTGAAAAACAAATGGCCATTGCACTGTAACAATCATTGAAATCAATCATTATAAGCATGCTTGCCAGTTCGACTTTGTTAACATAAAGTTGAAAGGGACTAAAAGCAATGTATTAAAAATGCAATATCTGCCTGTTCGCGCTTATTGTAGGTTATTATTCCGCTAACTGCAGCACGTCTGCTTGTTTGTGTTTATACCCTATCATTTACTTCAGTACAAGCTCGTAGCATTTCTGCCTTGGCGTTTACTGCAGTAACTGAAAGATAATGGACAACCAAATGCCCGAACTCGTCGATACGTTTGACTTAAAATTGTATTTTCTAACACTTTTAATTGCTTAAAATGACCTTTCATTTCCTTAACTCTAAAATCATCTTTGTTGTTACCAGAAAGAGGATACGATCTGAGAGACAAAAGAATAACTTTCAGCAAAGCGAATTGCACCACTACGAAACTTCGATGAATAACTACGCGTCAGAAGGGCAGGCAATAGCGCCCTCAGGGGGGCCAACAAAGGGAGGTGTGAACGGCGGATTGCATGCTGGGAAACCCGGGACCGAAGTCCGATCTGCTCTGCACACAGTCCCGCAGAAGGAGACTGATTTGTCGGACTATGTTTACTACCAATACGGCGCCGACACGGGTGAAGAGGACGTTGAGAAGAAAGAGCCACTACCCCGAAATGGCACTAACCACCGGGGCAATGTCCCGGATGTTATACAAAGTGTCCCGATGTCACAGGGTAAAGGACGAAGGGGAGAGGTTGGAGGGGTCAGTAAGATGTATGATGGAGATGATGATGATGCCTACCAAGAAATGGAAGACGAAATGGTGGTCAATGACTTATACAATGCATTACCGGATGACTCTACCGGTCAAATACTGGACCAGAATGGAAGGTTAAACCAGCCCGGCAAGTATTCTTCGAGCGACCCTTCCGCCTACCAAACATGCGACAACGAGCCTGTTGATAACCCGTCTGTTTATCAGACTCTTCGTTTTGACGAACCTGCGCACTCTGATGGGCCGAATCCTGCCAAACGCCGGCAACAGTCTGGGCCAGAGGCCGACGCAAACGCGCAACACGTTTACGAGCTCGAAGGTGCTGTGGAGGATGCGATCGAAGATGACTATGTCAACACGGATTATCACGCTGAACCTGAAGCCATGGTCGCGAATGATCTATACCACAGCGTGGACAATGTCATGTAAGAAGAGAATAAGGGCATGCATGGTTAGTAACGGAAAATACGTAACTCTTTCGAGTGATTGACTCTACTTTGATTTCATAATCCACAGCGTGGAAATTATTGATTAATTGCGACCTGACTCCTGATTCATTGTGTGCTCTATTAGGCCTAATCCATTTAAACAAAATGTGATAAATTTGAAATAATCCAACATACAAAACAAACAAACGTCACTAACGATATCCTTTTTTTTTTGTTACGTTGGTATTTTTCTTTGTTATCCTTCACATTCCCATCTTGCCAAATTTTATTTTGCCTATTGTTGCCTGAAAACTTATTACGGGAACGTTACGAATCTCGGCCACCAAGTTAACTCGAAGAAGGTTTTTGTTTATTTTTTTATCATTTTCAAAGAAGAATATTCTGTAAATTAAAAGAAATAACGTAGACATAGCATCAAAACGCCATAACAAACCGGAATAGTCAAATCTTAATCTTTCTCAGACTGTAGGAATTTGGACAAAGCGTTTGTGGATGTTGTTAACATGTTCGACTTTCTGACTTGAATTCAAGACATGATTTATCATTCCACCAATTCGCCTCAATATTGAGGATTTCTTGGCATTAACTTTGTCATTTTATATAGCCTAAGAAGTAACATCTTTTATGTTTAGGCAGGTGACCGATATGCACAGAGCAACAAACAGTGACAAACCATGTTGCGCACTTAATGCTTGATACGAAATGTAACGATGGGCCCTTGAATACGAATTTTCTCACAGTGGTGCATTCTACGTGATGATGTAATAAGAACGAACTGCTCATAGAATGCTCCAGCCCTATTTAATGTCATTAATAATCAAATTAATTATAGAATATCTCTCCATTAAAAATTCTACGTTCACTAATCACTTTATTCTCATCTGATATTTTAGAATTAAAACAGACAAGGTATGAACCCAATAATTATAAAAACAAGTAAAGCAGAAGATGAATTGTAATAATATAGAAGCGAGAGAGAGACAGAGAGAGGGAGAGAGAGGGAGAGAGGGGGAGAATAAAATCAAACTTAACATGTTTCACATTTATTCTCCTTCTCCTCTCTCTCTCCTATATCAAAAAGGTCATTTCATTTCTTTCCTTTTTGTAATGAGGCAGTCGTCAAATAGGTAAAATGAAATTCAATGAACCATACGACTCCCTAAACATTACAAGAAATATGTAAGGAGATGATACTAAAAACGTCACATACTATTTATTTTCTTTGCATTTCAATAGCTTTAATCTGAAATATATCAAACTGATCCAGATGGATATATCTGTTTTTGCACTATATTGTTTGTGTGCATAATTTTCTACATTGCTTTCTTGGCGTCATTACGATTGGATTGTAATGGAGACTCGTGAGGTTAAACGACTCAACCTTATTAACAGAGTATGAGATTGTATATCAGCATATAAACCTAGCTTATACCCGCTCCTTTGCCGTTTTCACCCCTCTGCACGCACAAGCCCCATAAGCTCGGTCTAATAGTGGTAAAGGCTAAATTATCTTAAAAAAAAAAAAAAAAAGTTGCCTGAGATGTTTGCCACTATAATCATATATTTATCTATTCTCATTTCATCAATATCTCATACAAATATCGCTGCATTATACAGTCCAGAAAGAGGGATAGACAGAGAGGGAGAGAGAGAGGGAGAGAGAGAGAAAGGAAGGAGAGGGAGAGTAGGACATACGTGTAAGATGGATTCATTTCATCCCATCTTTAGAGGATTCTTTTTTTTTTTGCCTGTATCATAATGCTCTATTTTAACTGCTAATTTGTCATAAGCGAAATAAAGTCTGCATTTTGTATTATGATATAATATTATTGCGTTTATTATTGTATTTTGATTTGTATGCAGTTTAGGGATGAATGATTATGATAAATTCAGGAAAATGTGTAAGTCTTCTACTTATTATTATTAGTATTATCATAATCATGATTATGTTTATGATGATGATTATCATTATTATCATCTGAGCGTAAGGAAAACAACAAAAGGGTGCGCCTGAAGGAAGGCAGAGAAGGTAGGCAGAGAGCTTGATCGGAAAATCATCAACCCTTTGAAGACAACTCCCTGGTTACGCCTGGTATACTTGGACCAATGGGCCATTCTCCGATAAAGCGTGCAATTACCGTTGTAGAAATGTCAAAAAATCAACATCAGAGATTTCATTTATTTTTCATCATTTCAGAAGCTTCAATTCCTTAGGAATACAAAACAATCAATGGGTGATTTTTGAGAGCCCATACTTTTCCTAGAAACATGTCCAAACGTAGAGTCCTTTTTTTTTGCATAATCACTATTATTAAAACCAAATTATCAGATACGTTACCAGAGGTATTATCACAAAACTGTTGATTGTCTGCTTATTTCTTGCTTTAAAATGGCAATGATAATGTAAAACTACAAGCTTAAACATCTACAAGCATCGTGGAAACATTTTGGAGTCAGCTTTGATCTAATCTGTAATAAGAATGATCGTAATCTATAAAATGAAGGCTAAATAAAAATCAAGAACATGTACATATTTCGGCTTGAAATATGTTTCCCTAATCTAACTTTTTACCTGCATTTGAATTACAACAATAATCTCATTGATTATGTATGCAACTTTATGAACAAGTATTATACATCTCATAAATAGCAAATTCCAGGTACATGTAACATCTCTGTCAGATTAAATACATTTCGGATCGAAAGAAGAACGGTGTGTGGTAACGCATCTGACGCATCAGACGTTCCGTTAGTATACAATTTTAAACCCAACACCAATCATGCCAATATATTCATTTTAACTTGTAAGAACATCACAATATGATTATTTTAGTTAAAACACCGCACTTCTAAACGTAAAAAAAAAAATTCTCGTCATCGATAGAAGATTAGATCATTCTTCAATAAAACTTTGAGATGTACGTAAAATACGAGTCAAGCAGGCACAATTCTACAATGCTTCTTTTCTGATATAATTCCGAAATTTTGTTATTATGATACACGGAAGACGGTAAGAATGAAATTGGAAAAGATATAAGCAAGTGATAAATATGAATTGAAATTCCTTTGTTCCTGTCTGTAATAAATTAAGTCTGAAGAACCAATAAGCGATGGTAACGTATCTGACAAAGTATTTATGTTTATTGACATAATAAACTACCAATTTACATCAAACCCCGATCACTCAAACATGATTCAAAAACCTGATGCAAAACGTTAGAAATTGTTAGACATCTATTCCTATTGATATTTTCAGAACATAAACCTGCAACGAAGGGAGTGATCTTGACTTCAACCATAATACTAACCCCATTTTATGTAAATAAGATGCAACATTATAATGAAAGGTAATAATGAAAGGTAGACCGTTCATGTATTTGCGTTTGCTGTGAAGTTGAAAAAAAAAAAAGGTGGGTACCAAAACTCAGCCTCTAAAGTCTTTTTATGTTATTGTGGAACATAACACGCACACAGGCACACACACAAACACAGCAAAGCAGAAAGAAAATGAATTTGTACCATGTCTGACGGCACTTTTTGTAAATGCCACAATAAGGGATAGTCCATTTCTGGTTTAGATGAGTATAGGTTTTAACCTTTTGCAAGATAATTGAAATCCACTTACAAGAAATACTTTACAGCATATAACTCTATGAAGAATTAAGTATTTACTTCATGAAAACAGCCCCGAAGTGACTGAGATGTCCAAAATAAAGTACAAGAAAGATGTCCAAATAAAAGGAGATGAGCAACCACATTTTGTTTGAAACTTATTCTTTCACTTTATATTGGACATATCGGCCACTTCAAAACCGATTTTCTTCAAATAAACTCCTAATTCCTCTTAGAACTATCCTTTTAGCAAGTCATAACAAGAGAGCCCGTTGTAAACCGGTTAAATCCGCGCGCAAAAGCGCGGCGCGGATAACCTTTTATTTTGTTGGTAACGTATCTGACATTTTTGATGGTAACGTATCTGACGTGCCGTTACCGTTCTCATACTATTATCTACTAAAATATTCATTTTCTCAAAAAAAAAAATTGTTGCGTGATTAATCATTGCCTAAAGTATTCAAAAGTATCTGAGCTTCGTTTTTATTTACAGCATAACATTTTTCTAAATGAATCAAAGTTTAAGTAACGTATCTGATGTCAGCTTATCGTAACATGAGGCTTCCGCGGCTTCGGATCGGTATATTTATTTTGTAACAAGAGATTCAACGAATAAATCATGGTTCCATGTATGCGTTAGGTTGACTTTGTTTAACACATGAAATTACACTGCCATGCGGCATTTCTTTGATCTTCTCTCAAGAATCTTAAAAAGGGTAACGTATCTGACTGCGATTTGGCGACATGATATAAATCATCTCTTAGAAAAATCTCAAAACATCATATTGTTATGTAATATTGTTTTTCATTCAGGCACTCGAGGGGCAATGTAATGAGGTACAAAAGATTTGATCTGAATGATATGTTAACAAGTAACAACTTCTTATATGAACACTTCCTGTCCTGGCGACATGGGGTTTTTAGGGTTACATCAAACTTCGAATCGTATTTCTAATATTATCTCGGACGTCCCAATAGCTTTATTGGTATTTATTTTACAGGTCCGACCTCTCAGATGAATTTAAGCAAAAAAATTGATTTCTGAGGGACAAAATATCGATTTAAGCTGTATAAACATGCTGGCGACACGAAAATCGCAGTTTTGCACGCTTTATCGGAGAATGGCCCCAATGTCTATGCGAAATGCGTGTTGTAACAAAATCAACTCATCCTCAACGGGTTAAAGTTTCGCATGACATTTATATGCTTCATAGAAAAATATTTTTTCTTCAGGAAATTCCACATGGATATCTCTCCACAAACATCGATCCGCCGAGAACTTCAACACTGTCATTTTCGCAAGAGTCTGAACACGCAACTTATGACGCAGACATTTAAACGACGAAGCTGACTGTCCCTTTTCATAAGCATTAGGCACTGCTAGGAGAAAAACCATTTGACACAATCATCCAAACCATCTTCTTTGTCACGTTTGAATGAAAACATCAATGACATTGAGACATAATTCGAGTATCTCTCACAAAGACGATTTTATTACCGATATACTGCAGCATGCGGAATATGCACATTTCTATTATAAGAAATAAACATATTTGATCAAGAGAATAATTATAATGACACCTAAATGTAGCTTCAATTTTAAATCTACAGACTCAGTCTATAAAACCCTAAGTACGTACATTATATTCTTATTCTACGTAATATACAAATGTTAAATACTAGTAGGCCCTACAATAATTCCCTGCGATAATGAACCACCAATCATTGACAAAGTAAACAAAAACAAAGGTTATGAAATATATCTTTGGGTTACAGATTTGTCCAGGAAAATTGTTGCCCCAACATCTGCTCGAGACGACTGGTGTGAGGCTGGTAAAATTCTCGCAGGAGTCGAGTGGTGTGCTCGCTAACATTAATGTCTGTTTGGTCTTTCCTGTTCTCCTTCTTGGGTGGACATGTTCTCTCGGGCGTCTGTCTGCAGTGGACCATTCTCTTGTCGTTAAAGTAGATGGAGCTGGCCTCGAAGAACTTCGGGAGACCGAGGAACCTTTCCAATCGCCGGAGGTGAGGGAGAGGGTCTCTGTTGAATGCTTTGTTCTCTACGACGAAAAACTGATCGGCGGGAAATGAAACAAGCCATCGCTCAAGGAACAGATCGTACATCCCGCTCGCCACAAGAGCATTGTCGGCGAAAACGATTCCTTCCGGTGAAATGACGGATGATTCTAGCGTATCGTTGATAAAATAGGTCAGGGGTAAACCAGGCGCCAAGGTAACACGCTCTTTCGTTCCGCCTCGCTGTGAGATTACATGACGGTACTCATCTATCACACGCACTACGGGGTCGCTCAACACGACCACAAATTTCATGCCCTTGTATATGTCTCTGAATACTCTGGGGGCGTTCTCTTCGAAGAAGTAATCGGGACTGATGTCCATAGTCAGCTGAAACTTGGAGCTCACAGGCATAGATTTCTTGTACTGCTCAACATCTCCCCCTATACTACTGATTGACAGCGGTTTTGATTTGGGAAAGCTCTGATCCGTCACTAATGCGGGATGACCAGACAGCAAGAAAAATAACTCGGTAGCATCGTCCCTCTTCCCGCCAATAAGTCCGATAACTTGAGGAAGGCGTTTCTCGCAGGCAAGATCTCGCTGGCGGATGAATCCGTCGTCGGCCCCACCGCTGCTCGCTGCCGGACCACAATCGACGAGGGACAAGTTGACGAAGGGGCGTCCGTCCTGCGTGTTCTCGGAATCAGCAATGATCACGGGCAAACTTCGCTCGTCAAGAGTGCGACGCCGCATGGCTTTCGTGTTCAATTGACAGTTGACCTGCGAAGTAACAAAGTAACACAGGAAGACTCCGATGCATATTCCGCATATCAGGAAACGTATAGGCCTCCGTCGATCGACTGCACTCACCATCGTTATCTTGGGGCAGGTAAATTTTTTCATCTGCATTGGAGAAGAAGAAGTTGGAAATTCTCAAAACAGGAAAATGTAGGCATATCAAAAAGTTATGTTTTTCTTTTCGTACTTGTGTTTCATTATTCGACCAAGCCTATGATGAGTCTGAACTGTTTGTTTGTCTTATCTCTGTTTACCATATATTACAATATAGTATGTAATTATATCAGATTATATTACATTATAATCGTATTGTATTCACGCATATTACAACATTTATATACATGTACAAATATGACTTGAAACAAGGCTTGCAAATCATAATGCATCACTGTCATCTATAACGTTCACATCTTTAGGTATCAGCAGATATTTATTCCCGCGGATCAAAAGTCTGCATAGTACATGAAAAACGTGAGAGGAATACATGCACTTACCGATTCTAAACGTCAGGTGTGTTTGACAGACTGAACTGGAATGACTACATTTTAGCTCTTCTTCCAAGTTTTCATCAAGACAAAATCAACACACAAACATCTCTGAGCTAGGGGCATTAAAATCCATCAAAATAGGGACATAAAAAGACAAAACAGGGGCAGGATCTCATGCTCCTTTCAGAGATGGGTATTTGCTTTTTGGCACCAAAATTCAATCAACCAGTGCACATGGAGTGACACAGGAAAGAATAGATGAGTACAACAACTAAATTAAAACCCGAAGCTCAGCAGGCGTGCTTATAATACTGGCAAATACATGTAATGAAAGCCGGCGGCATTTTAAAGCACAAAGCTTACACACCACCACTCCCGAAGATAGTAAAGTGACACGCTTTCGGCTCTTCTATTGTGATGCTGGAGAAGCCGTCTGGAACAATTAACAATGCTTGTGTGGCTCACAGAGTTTGAATCAGCAAGCCTCCGAAAGCTGGTAGAAAATCGGGGTTTACCTCTGTGTGGGACTGCTTGAACAAACCGCTCTGCACACAATACTTGACTTTAGCTTTTGTCCCCGGAAACGAAGCGCAAATTATTACTACAGGCGTCAAACCTCGTGGATCGAAATTTGCCTCCGCGCTCGTCTCTGTCAAAAACATGTCTGAGTCAAATTTCATTGAATAAAGCAGCAAAAGGTAGTAAAGATTGCACAACAAACGAAATCGACATAGCGATCTCCTCGTCCTTCCCTTTGATGCGAGACTTTATTTACTCAAAATGGATGCCGAATTGTGGCATCGCCAATTTTGTGTGTGTGCGTGTGTGTGTGTGTGCGTGCGTGTGCGTGTGCGTGTGTGTGTGTGTGTGTGTGTGTGTGTGAGTGGTTGTATGGCATTCAATAATACCTCAGGAGTGGACCTCAAATATTTATGTGTATGGATATCTGTATATCTGCTGCACAGATTACAAAAAATAATAATAATAATGGGGAAAACGCAATGAGTCAATTGTAGCGCCTGTTGAGCAGTAAAAATGTTTGTTTTCGGGAATGTTGAATGTTAATCTCACTTAGTACACATTGGGAAATCAAGGAATTTGCAATGTACATGTATATTATAGTATGATGCCTGAAAATATCTTGGCTAGGTAAAACAGCACAAAAATAAAGCATAACCAGAGGGTATCAGTGATATGGTGGCTATGAAAAACAGAGGAAACACAAAATATAAACAAAGTATTAGCAACGAAAAGCCAGATCATCTGATTTTTTTTTTCTACAGATGTATGAAGTTTATCACATGGGTGTGTGTTGCTGGGTAAAATTGTGCATACACGCAAAATATAACGTTAATGGAAATTTTTAAGAAAATAAAAGTATGATAAAATATAAGATACATCAACACTTATTAATTTACAACACAGAGCGTCGGTTGAGGTCCTCCACAGACAAAGAGACAGAATTCATTGTGTTACTGTAAAAATGCCTCTTCACGCAATAATGTGAACGGATGGTTAAAATAATTCGACTACTTTTAAAAATTAATTAATAATAGTTAACAATCACTTTGCTTTTTTTATTTTCATTGTTCCACGCCGTATTAAAACATCACAACCTGCTACAGTCACCAGTTGTTCATAATTAATTTTGTTCGCAACTTTACGAACAGCTTTATGAAACACCCCTCCCCCTCCCGAGCCATCAAAATGCACATACCATACAAAGACCAAGCATACAGTAACGACTAGTATTGAGAAATACAAGGATGATTAAAATGGACATACAGAATAATTTATTACAAAACGTCCATGGACGCCTAGCTGTAAAAGTTAGATTACAAAATATTTTTCTTTTTTGTACATTGTACAATGTACCAATTTCTTTTTCTTCAAAATCCAAAAGAAAAATGCACACACGATATCAGCCTTTCGCATCAAGGTTGGATTTTGGCGAGTGGAACAAAACAAATGACTCGACATTCCATCCATTTCACATCGCCATAGATCATAAATTATAGACAATGGCAGTATTGTACATGTATATAAACTTTATTGTGTGTATCCTAATAAGGATAGTATCCCTTTTAGCAAATAATTTATTTTCAATTGCGTGACCATACAAGTGATGATAAAAGAGTTATAAAAAATACTTTCAATTGTGTGACCACACAATTGGCAATGAATTTGTGCTATTGAATTGTTAAAAGATACAAGTGTTGATAAAGGAGTAAAACAAAACAATACAAAAAAAAAAACAAAACCCTATGTTTTCCACCTATTCACACATTGACATTATTGCGTCAATTTTCATTATTTCCTTCAACACCGGAAAATAATCCATAGACTCCATGGACTCAAGCCAAATTGTGCAACATGTTATTGCAATGTACAATTTAAATAACGGTAACAAGGTGATATTTGCATCATATGGATAATTAAAAAAAAAAAGAAGCAAAAAGGCATAGTCAGTAACAGTCACATTTAAACCTCTTTGCTGCATGAAATCAAAATTGTCCACATTTATGAAGAAGTTTACTGCAGAATGACTGAAGGAGCCACCTTCTTGAATATTGTAGCCCTATAATACGATGTATTTTAAAACAAAGAATGTTCTCTAAAAATCTAAACATCATTTTAAGTCAACTGAGATCCTAACCTGGAAGACTGGCATGAACACAAAAAAGGAGATTTCAAGGTGATTATACAATTCAGTCTGTAACATCAAGGTGTGCTGGATAAGAAAATACAATGGAACCTCCTTACATAGAGGCTGGATACAATAACAACAACAACAACAACAGTAGCAGAAGCAGCAACAACAACTATAAGAGTAGCAACAACAACACAACAGCAACAACAATACAACAACAGCAACAACACAACAACAACAGCACCACAGCAGCAATACAATGACAACAGCAGCAACAATACAACACATTCCTCTTGTAATAAGATTTTGCAGGTCCACACTATGCATAGTTCTTTGCCTTTGTACCCTGCTTTGAGAATCCAAATATAAGGAGATTGTCATAAAACAGTCAAATCTGTCTATAGTGGCCATCCACTATAGGACAAAAAAAGTGGTCATTGCAGGTGGGTGGCTGCTATACCCAGGGTCATCATAAACATGGCTTTTCTCTTGGGAGGAATTGTGTTAAGTGGTCGCATAGGGCAGGTGGCCACTATGGATGGCAGTCACTATAGACAGGTTTGACTGTAATGTTTACATGTAAAGTGCTTATAAAAATGAGATTTCCCTGTACAGTATGTGTAATCAAAAACATAGGCCTTCCTACAAGCTACATTCATGGTCAATTGCATACTACTACCCCTTAGTGAAATTTTAAATCACCATTTCTTCCATTTCACAGTTACTGTCCTCCACTGTAATGCTCATGAAGACACTTATGCATTTGTCAGTATAATACTTAAGTTTCAAATACAAGTTCACTATACTGTACATTGTATTTTAACAACACCCCCATCTTACTGTCATGGTAAAATCCACCAACAAAAAGAACAAACAAAAGACAAAATGTGGATCACCTTATCGTATATGGCCACATAATACAGAATAAAATGCATGAACTGTTGTTCAAATGGTGATTGTGCAATGGTAACTAGCATATAATTGCACATACAGTAAACTTCATTATTGACAAATACAACATTTACACTGTACAAAGACATAATAAATAACAGACAATGGTAATACAAAACATGGTCTTGTGTGCACTTTGTTTCTAGGAGGGCATAATGAGAGAGAATAGAAATATGTTTCTCTTTTCAATCCGGCGGGCAGACAAATAAAGAACATTAAAAAATCATTCTCCTATGGACAGTATAACATGCGAATTGAGGGTGCATTTGAATGCACTCCAAAAGCAAACCTAACTGTACTGCACCCGTGCCAGAGGAGCGCTTAAAGGGAAGGTAAACCCAAAGAGCAATGTGGATTGTGTGAAAGCAGCAACATTAGTAGAACACATCAGTGAAAGTTTGAGGAAAATCGGACAATCGAAGCAAAAGTTATGAATTTTTAAAGTTTTGATGTTGGAACGGCTGGATGAGGAGACTACTACAGGATATGACGTATGAGTGTACAAAAATACAAAGAAAATATAAAGGAAATTCAACAAAAATTCACTTTTCTAGAATTATGAAAGAGTACATGGACCAACCGCTTTCAGAAACCAGACGGAATAATTGCTACCCTTAACATATGTCAATATCAAGTTGATGGAATTTGTAATTTTCATGAAAAATGGATTTTTGTAGAATTTTCTTTACATTTTCTTGGTATAGTTGTCCACTCATACGTCATAACCTCTAGTAGTCTCCTCATCCAGCGGTTCCAACACCAAAACTTTAAAAATTCATAACTTTTGCATCGATTGTCCGATTTTCTTCAAACTTTCACTGATGTGTTCTACTATTGTTGCTGCTTTCACTCAATCCACATTGCTCTTGGGGTTTATCTTCCCTTTAACCCTATTCTAACTGGGGGGGGGGGGTCAAATTGACCCCCCCTCGACGTTTCGCGCCATGATTCCGCATCGCGCAAAGATTTTGCCGCGTCGTTTCATGACTTTTTTCATTCGAGTCTCCCGCATATTTTGAGACCAAATTTGCGACGTCCGGGTACACCGTTCTGAAGTTATGCAATGTTTTGCATATGCATGTCAACCCGAAAAATGCTCGAATTCATGATTTCGTGTGCAAATCCAATGCAAACTGTGCTTTTTTTGTTTAATTGCTATAAATTAGATTATTTCAACTTCTAACCATTGAAATAAATCAATTCTAATGTAGATAAGCTTGAAAAAGTGCCTCCAACAAATTTTGGCAAAAAAACAATAGAAAGCAAAAGATCGGAAAAACAATAAAATACATAAGAAATTAACAAAACAATAAAAAACAAAAGAAAATGATTTTGATTGCGCTATTTTTTTTACTAGAAAATTGTTTGATGTGTCTTGAGGAACTCTGACACAAAAATTTAATAATCCTTCAGTCTTTTTGATGGAGTTATAGGTGAAAATATGATTTCATGCGTTAATTTGCATAATTAATTTATTAAAAAAATATGAAATCAAAATTTTTCTATTGTATGACCATGTAATCTTGTAGTTGACATCCAGCTCTATGTTCAGGCAAAATTTTGCGGCGATCGCGCGATCGGCGGCCGAGATCTGAAGGGGGGGTCAAATTGACCCCCCCCCCCCCCCCAGTAAAAACTTGGTCTCAAATAGCCCAGTTAGAATAGGGTTAAACGCTTTCACTTGTAAAGCATGCCATACCAAACTGAACCGGGCCAAATGTGGACCAATTCCCGATGTGCTCCAATACCAAATGTGTACCAAAAGTTTGCATGTGAAGAATGTGCTAATGTGCAAATCTGTTATAATGCAAAGAGTTCATTCTCCTTCTTCGGGATATATGTATGTAGTTCAAGTATGCCAGGTGTAGGACGCCCTCTAGCTACACAATGTGTGACCCTTTTTAAAGATGCCACATGAGGTCTGGTTTCCCAACAGAATGCTCAAACGCTTCAATTCTGACAAAGTACGGTATGTTTCACTTTGGTTTGCTTTTGAGCTCTTAAATGCACCCTGAAACATCTAGACTGGGTATGTCCTTTTCAGGACCTGTTCTGTGACCAATGTTCTGTGAACATGTGTACATCACCAGACATGCCCTAACCATAGAAACCTTCAAAGAATACAATTAAAAATACGAACAATTTTGGCAGTGTACGCATTTCATAATGCCTCACTTAATACTGGTTGTACAAATTCATTCACTCTACTTACTTATGTATAATGAGCAATATCTTGTTTTGACTCAAATAAAGTGAACATTTTCAATTTTCAAAAGTCACATTACACACGGTAGAGTATATGATGCTAAAAAAATAATGCATTGCCAAATTTCAATAAAAACTACCTGCACGGCATTCTTTGACCTGGCATTAATATATCATTTCCCTCTCATATTTCTTACTGTTCTCAAACTGTATACAAGTACTGATGAATTCCTATTCAAGACACAAATTTAACAGAAAAAAAACTAAAGTTGAAAAATAAACAAACTAAAAAAAAACTAAAGTCACCCTACATGATTGACTCAGTGTCAAAAGGAATGATGACAAGACAAAAACATGTTTTGTGCACCTCAAGAAATACATCTGATTAATGATGTATTAGTTTTGTGCTTACTTTAAGCATCACACCAATTTAGTGATATTAATAAGTTTGTTTCTTTAGTCACCTCAATTGGCCATTGTACAGTGCACTCCTGTATAATGAGAATGGTTATAACAGAATTCCATTTACAACAAAATAAAAATTTAGGCTATAAAATCATCTGCTCTATGTTATACGAAAGGTCCTGGGGACTGTTATACGTAACGGGAGACCACTGTATTACTCTTCTCTACAGTTCATTCCAATCGAGCACACATTTCTTTGCATCCCCTTGAAAGCTTTGCATTGAACTGCAATATTAAAGAAGAAATAACAGTATCACAATTGGAAATTAGTAAATTGATTAGACATCTTACATACATGACATGAGAGCATTTTTTCTATTGCAATGAAAGTCCATTCTGTGGGAACATGAAATCAGAAGAAGAAGAAGCTTGCTTTTAACCCATTGAAGATGGACTGATTTTGCTATGACACACATTTTCCATAGACGCCTGCCCGAGTATTCTTGGGGATCGTCCTCAATGGGTTAAGGCAAAGAGTTCCCGCTGGAATTTGGCGAGAAGGCACTCTGCCCATCCACAATCTTGTCTGCATTGTTTGTCACCATGGCAACAATCCGGCCCAGTTTGTGCGAGAGCTGCCCCAGCGTCTCCACAAGGTCGACCATGGGCAGCTTCCTGAGCTCAACAGCGTCACTGCTGTCACGCAACATCTCCCCCTCCCCCATCTGCAGGCCGCCTCTCTCGGGGAATCCCATTGGCTCGTTGGAGTGGGTGGAGCTCACTGCTGTCCCCCTCAGTACCGGGCTGCTCATGATAGAGCGGACAATGTCTGATGACGGGGAACCCGAGTCGCCAGAATCCCTTCGCGCAAGGAAGGGCATGGATTGGACTCGTCGAACAAGCTCCACTTGGTAAAACCTGATGGAATAAAATCATGTTGAATGTACAGCCGCTTAGAAATACAATCACCCTCTTACAATACCATATCTGTTGGATTGCCTTTTATAGTTAACACTGTTATTTCACTTATAGATGACTTATACTTACAATGTATATTATCATTATAAAACATAACATAATTCAATATGATAACTTAACGCTATATACCTTCAATAACAAACATGTACACTTAATAAATCTTTATCCAGTGTTATCAAGGTGTATTGTCACGGCTAGATTAAGTGATGTACAACACTTCTTTACAGGCGGCCTTTGTGTTCATTATTGTTTTTGTCTACCTAACAACGTAATTTCATTCAAATCCTGTAATGTTCACTGGCTAGGACTACCATGGGATCTTTCTGACTGCAAAATTCGACCTTTCCCCAACCCCGATCGTGTGTTTAAACTGATTTTGCTAATAAGTGAAAGCAAGCCAATACTGCATGTTTAAACTTTTCAGATATTCTTTGGTATTACGTACATTGTGGTCTTATTCACCCACAGTATGCTTTCATTGTTAGCCATGCTCTTTTTCCCTGCCATATGTACCCCGGCATCACCAGGAGCCCATTTATATCCATGGGTTGAAAGGGACTTCGTGTACAAAATATTTTGTCCAAGGAAGCAAGCACATTGCAGGACTCAAACTCAGGGCCCTACGATTCAAAGACACAAGTCCTATCGCATACCGGTATACTGCAGTGCCCCAACAAACATAGTCAACAATTAGGCATCGTTAACTCTTTATGTGCCACATTCGCACGTCCGACTCAGTCAACGGCGTGCCAACTTTGCATATTCTGCTCAACAAACAAAGCCGCCAAAACCGATCGATAAATCCCTAATCCTGCGGTACAATCAAAGCGTTTCTCGCGCTTTTGTTCCTCTCACATACGGCTTGCATTCTATGTGCTGATTGACCATCAAGCGGTGTTCCAGACTAAATTTTGCTTGTACATTCTAAGTTTCTGTCACTATTTTACGTGCAAAAGTCATGCCTTTACAGTATTGTAGCAACTGGTAATTCAAAAGAAAAATTGAAAATAGAATTGTCATACATTGTATATGGAAGCAAAGTTTGGCATTCCTCTCTAACTTTGCTCACTATTATGTCCAACTTAACAGAAATTTGTAGAAGTTATACAAATTGGAAAAAAAAAATTCTTTCTCAAAGCATGACTACCTTCGTGTCTCAGAATAAGTTGGCACACAGGGGGTTTCCACCACAGCACATAAAGAGTTAATCAAAACTCTCTGCTACAGTACAAGAGACATAGTGTGATTTCAAGTTTGGTGCTAGTGCAAGTACTAGTGCTATCTCAACATTAGCACCGGCGATAAAACCTAACTTAAAATCAATCGGTGTTGGGAGAATAAAATCAAAATTATGAATTTTTTTGATAGTTGGTGCTGGGCCCAGTGTTGGATGCTGTCTGTTGAACCGAGCTCCACAATTTGTGCTGGCGCTTTACGGGTTTTTTCCATATTGGTCAACACAAGTCCCTATAAGGGACTAATATTTTCGTCATTTCAGGTTTGGTGCTGGTGTTAGCGTTGCCCTGCAAGACCCCACGTTCATGTCTATTGTAGATGCACGTTTGACGTGCAAAATCTATTCTAATGCAGTGGTTGCCCATGTAACAGACACACACACTCTAGACATGCCTACATAAATCTGAGCCTGAGAGCAATATTAAGATCAACGTATTTTTAATAAGGGAAGAAATTTGTGGCATTTCTTCATTATGAGTTTAACACTAAGCAGTCTTGACTACATCTCTGAATATTTGACTATGAGCCATCACTTTTTCCTGCGGACTTCATGGTGGTGCAATGCTAGCACCTAGTGTTGGGGTCAATCATTTTGATCTGTATCACTTCATTAATCTGATCGTCAGTGTTGAAGCTCAATTTAAGGCTGTCATTGGCAGCTAGCAGTTGCACATGGCACGAGCACCGAACTTGAAATCACTCATTGGGTTGAAAAATATCTCGTCCATGGAAGTAAGCACTTTGCAGGACTTGAAATCTGGGCCATATGATTCAAAGGCACAAGTTCTATCGCCTGCCGGTACAGTGCACTCCCGTTACAATGAACACGGTTATAACGAAATTTCGCTATAACGAAGTAAAACTTCTGGTCCCAACCTTTCTAATTTTTAGATACTTCGGAACGATGGACCTTCTTTCATTTTCGGACCTTCGGAAAAGGAACAATATATTTCTACCTGAATTATAAACTATCAGAATAATGAATCTTCGGAACAGCAAAGCTTCAGAGGAACTTAAGTTTGGAATCCCGGGAATGGCTTATACCTTCGTGATAAGGAGCCTTCGGAATAACAAACTTTTGTAATAATGAACCTTTGGAATAGCGAACTGTACTAGTAACAGAACCCTAAAACATCACTTTCTATACATGCATTTTCCAGCTAGGCATGAAAGTACAAACAACTTTAAGCTCTCTTTAAGATGTAATATTTTAACGAAATTGAAAGATAGCATCCCAATTGACATAACTTTAAAGTGTATGATGAGTATTCAACAAACAGCATATGATAGAAGTGTAGTTTGCTTGTTTTTCGTTATATACTGTATTTGTTTGATTATAACGAAATTTCGTTATAACGAAAGAAAACTGCTGGTCGCGAGCATTTCGTTATAACGGGAGCGCACTGTATACGACTAGTGCCCATAATTATATGTGACCGTGCACCTCAAAACGAACATAAAGTCGCACACACTGATTTTGCGTGAGGACTGAAGATACGTGAAATGGGTCAACCTAGCCGAACTTCACTTTTTCATATTTTCTGAAAGAGCGGGTCTTCTTTTACATTATGCTGAAATTTGGGATCATAAAACGGGCAGCAAAGTGTGTTTTTTTAGCAGTTTATCTCGAACATTTTTTGTAGAGTAGTGTGATTAGGTGTTTCTTTAGAATCCCTTTTTCATTTCTGAAAAACCTTGTCCACACTCTTCACCTTCGACTCTAATAACTTTTGAAAGGATAGTGCTACTGCTTTGAAAGTTGGCATTAATTATGGACAGAATGTGTTAATGAGGCATGCTTAATTTCACTTTAATCTGGTTATCCCTTCATTGTTGTTACTCTGGTGGTTTATTTCCTGTTTTTTGTCCCATTCATTGCACAGTCAGCACGGTTTGGTAAAGATTAAGCGCTTGAATAGACACTGTATTTCAGAGCCTCTTTTCTCGGTTCACACTTTTCCTGAGTTTGTGCTTTCTTTCCAATATTTAGATAGGTTAGGAGAGCCCATTTGATTTGAGTTATACATCATTTTAAAGCTTAAAGTCTGCTCTTTCAGAATATGGTCTTAACTAAAAATTCATGTCTGGCGACTTTTTGTTTGTTTTGAGGTGCAGTGTCACATATAGTCAGCATCACCCATCATTCCTCAAAACTTCTCAGGACAACAAAACTCTGCCCACCTGACATTATCATACAGCTGTCTCATGCGATGACAGAGTTTGCTGGTATCCGTTACCATGGAGATGACCTGCTGGTAATTCTTCCGGTCCTCCATCAGGCATCCCTCCACCACACTCCTCAGCTCCTTCTCCTGCAGGAGCTGTGCCTCCATCTGGTCTCTCTTTATCCCATCCTGGAAGAGCAAAATATCATCAACACTCAAAAAACAAAACAAAAACAAAACAAAACAAAAACAAAACAAAACAAAACAAAACAAAACCTTCCTTCCTTCCAAGTTCCATCTCCATCATAACATTAATGAAGGAGATGCTCATGTTGCAAAATCCCATGTTCACTGTGCGAAATACCATGAATACCCACCCACCCCCACTATTATTATTATTATCATTATTATTATTATTATTATTATTATTATTACTATTATTATCATTACTATTATTATTACCATTAGTATTGTTATTGTTATTATGATTATTATTATTATTGAGAAATAAAAAAAAAACCACAAAACAACACTTTTTTGGTATTTCAGAATCTGGTGAGGAATGGGTAACCTAAGTTATGATTTGATTTGTTGCTTAGTTTTTCATGAACAGGCATTGCTTTTTCATCCTTTGCTGAATACAAGTACTTCTCCCTTTCTCTCTCTTTCTTTTTTCTTTTTGATAGTATTATTATTAGAACATTTACCATTGTCTTTTTATTTTCTCTCTGAGGGATACTGCTACTACAGTGCATTCTAATAGCACAATTTAGATCTGAGTTGCAAATGGTTACAAGCCTTCTCAGTAGTTGGACAATGGGAGTACCCATCCTGCTCAAGTGCAGAACAACACTTTCCGCCTATACCTGCATTGATGAAGTAACATTGCAGATTTACATCTCACTACTAATACTACATAGTTTGACCGTCATGAGCCCCAGCTGACCTCTGAGAGTTGAACGGCCATTTCCTGCATAGCAGTCTCCACCCGGTCAGCGTACACCTGCTCCAGGCTGTCCGAGAAGGGTCGGGCCTGGCTGTGCCAGCGGGCGATGGCATTGGTCAGTTTCCGCCTCGGTCCCATCAGCCTGTGTGGAAAACCCAACAAGGGATGAGTAAACCTTTCTGTGCCACAGACTTTGGACAGCATGTACAATGGTATGTGGTTTTTCCCTGCTATAGGCATTCATTCAAAGATTACACTCGCCAAATTTACGAGGTTAGCTTAATATGAGACATACGCAAACCGACATCCCATATGGGATGGGTGCTGCTACAAACAAAAAAATGAAAAATCTACCTGTGACTTAAACTTTTAGTGCTTCTTTTCTTCCACGGACTACATTTAAATCATAAATTTACTTAAGCCACCTTTGAAAATTCAGGCTAAAGGGTTAGGAAAGTCATTCATTCACATACCAGTGTAGGCAGCCCAAACCACATGACAACTCCAAATTATCATGACAATGTCCACTCAAAGTGTTTGCTACTAATATAAAGTATAACATGTACACATATAGGTACTAGTGCATGCAGAGCTGTTTTAAAAGATAATATTAAATAATAAAACAAAGGGATGTGACACTGCATATCGTCGCTGGGGCGACAAGACCTCGTATCTACAAAATGTCAAATGTTCAGGAGAGCCTAAAAACATGGCAGCCAAAGCACTGTGGCGAATGGGATAGCCTTTCCTTTGACATGCCGTGGTGGCTTCATTTTTGGAGTATTAAAGGGTGTGTACAGTTCTGGTCGAGGTGAAGATTTAGCTTTTAACGTTTTGTGAGATATTCAGAAACCACTCTATGAGATGTCAAAGAGCATGCAGTTTTAAGGGGTATCAAAAGTTTATTCGATGAAAATCGGTTTTGAAATGGCTGAGATATCCAAAAACAAGGTGAAACAAAGAGATACTAATAAAGTTGGGGCATGTCGCCTTTTATTATTAGCACTTTATTGGATATCTCAGCCATTTGAAAACCAATTTTCATCAAATAAACGTTGAATCCTTCTTAAAATTACATGCTCTTTCATATTTCATAAGAGGCTTTTCATTATCTCACTTAGGAATGTTCAAAACATGAATCCCTACCTCAACCAGTACTGTACAGTCCCTTTAAACGACAGTCGGGATTTGGACAGGACATCACTTAACCCATTATTTGACCATTAATCCAAAAAAAGTCATTTTCACCAAAATTGCAGATACAAGGTCCTGTCACTCCAGCGACGATATGTTTTTACCAAAGTGTGACAGAAGTCACAACCACACACGTACGCACATCATAAAAATAACGTTTTTGAACCGGAAATTAAAGGGTGTGTACAGTTCTGGTCGAGGTGAGGATTTAGCTTTTAACGTTTTGCGAGATATTCAGAAACCACCCTATGAGATGTCAAAGAGCATGCAGTTCTAAGGGGTATCAAAAGTTTATTCGATGAAAATCGGTTTTGAAATGGCCGAGATATCCAAAAACAAGGTGAAACAAAGAGCTGATAATAAAGTTGTGGCATGTCGCCTTTTATTATTAGCACTTTTTTGGATATCTCGGCCATTTGAAAACCAATTTTCATCAAATAAACGTTGAATCCTTTTTAAAATTACATGTTCTTTCATATTTCATAAGAGGCTTTTCATTATCTCACTTAGGAATGTTCAAAACATGAATCCCCACCTCAACCAGTACTGTACAGTCCCTTTAAGCAATCATGGCCTTTCTTATTCAAAACGATGGAAAGGGGTAATAGAAGTGAACAAGGGTCTTGAAACAGTGGCAGTGGTACTGTTAGAGTACGAAAATGTTACAGACTATTCTCAAAGCAGAAATACTGTAGCAGTAAAATTACCACAACGGGTCAACAAAAGAAAAAAAACAACAATTTGAATGATGAAAGAAGGAAGGAACAAAAAAGAATTAGAAGAAGGTTAATCAGTGAGAATGAGAGTATGAACAGTCAGGGGAAGAAAATAAAATGGAAGTGGAAGGGCAAGAAAGTGGGGGTTACTCAGGGCTTCTCAACATTCCAGTGACCCAGTGGCCTAGCGCCATCTAAAATCAATGTTTTGTCACCATATTTCCAAAAGAGGTTATCTTCTTGTGGCATGACCACGCAACTAAGCTTCAAAGTGAGGATATGCACTTGTACTCTATGAGGCCACCAAAATGTGAACATTTAAGACATATACACTTTGTAAGGGGCTGGAAGAGGCCAACAGAGAAAGAAAGAAAAACGTTAAAGGTATTGTTAAGCACTGGGAATGGTGATTTAAAAAATGTTTGAGTTACCACATTTGATGCATACATTGATGATAAACAGTACCTTTAAAGCAGAAATAATTACCTAATGCCGACCTCCTTGAGGTCGCTGTCTGTGAGGGTCAGGAAGACTCTGAGATCAATTTCTTGCTCCTCAAAGATGTGAAGATACTTGGTCAAGCCCAGGCTGCCAAGGAGCCCTGCTAGGTCAGTGAAGGGATAGCTGGTCACTTTCTCTTCCATGACCTCCGACCCTTCACCCCTGGACAGGTCGGGCTGGAGGGGAGAGACCGTGGAAGTGTACCCTATGGCCGGCTGGGGACCTTGCGGGTGGGGAGGGTGTGGTGGGGCGGGGTCATTGGGGTAGATCTGGAGATTGGCTCCGAGGTTCCATCCTACGTGGAGAGACACCTGCTGCTGTGGACGATCATGGTTCAGGGGGCCAAAGAGATCCTGGTCCGACGACGATGCATCACCGCTCCCATCGATGCTGATCTTGGTGATTTGGGCCGCCAGCTCGTTGGGATCGACGCCCTGGTGCGTGCCGCCGCTCTTTGGTCTGACGTTGGACTCCTCGCTGCCCGGGCTCCCTGCATCGTTGCTGGAAAGACTCGCATCACAGCTGACACCAAGCGCCCCGGCCAATCCCCCAGCTGAGCTACTGCTAAGACTGGAGTTACTGCTGCGTATCGTGAGGGCACCAGACACACAGAATGCTGTATCCTCTGCCCCATCAACATCGTTCCCATTCTGCCCATCATCCTGGAGTTCTATACAAAAGCATCAATAATGACAAATTATTACCCATGACGGGAAATCTATTCATAGCAACAAAATTGATTCATCGTCCCATCAGAACTGGCCGCACATCAATTTGCAAATCATCATGCATTATATCACTGGCATCAAATTCCTTTAGCCTATCATATCTCACCACTGTGATCCTCTGCAAGCTCTGATGACTTTGTTTTCTTTTCTCCCCGTAACTTTGCGAATGCCTCTGGGCCATCCAGAATGCTTGGCCCTTTGACCTTTGAACTACGACCCCTTCCATGGTGATGATGGTGGTGGTGGTGGTGGTGGTGATGAGATGGCCTCGCAGGGCGGAGCTGGAAATTCTCGTCTGATGAGCTGAGGTCAAGATCATCCCCTAGACCTGAGCCAGAAATTGAAGGAATTCAAGATTCAAACCTTATATTTAACCTGCTGAGGATGAGTCTCGAGTATATTTGGGCAAGTGTCTATGGGAAATGCTTGTTGTAGCAAAATCAGCCCGTCTTGAACAGTTTAGCAAACTGAGCCGAGTTAAAAAAAAAAAAAAAAAAAAAAAAAAATCAGGCATCTATGGCGATGAGTAACCGTTTATATTTTGCAACGATCTTGACATTACTGATCTACTTCGGGAGCCTGTAGTGTAGTTCTTTAGGCATTTTCTCTTAATATTGTACATTAAAGGGTGTGTACAGTTCTGGTCGAGGTGAAGATTTAGCTTTTAATGTTTTGTGAGATATTCAGAAACCACTCTATTAGATGTCAAAGAGCATGCGGTTCTAAGGGGTATCAAAAGTTTATTCGGTGAAAATCGGTTTTCAAATGTCAGAGATATCCAAAAACAAGGTGAAACAAAGAGATACTAATAAAGTTGGGGCATGTCGCCTTTTATTATTAGCAATTTTTGGGATATCTCAGCCATTTGAAAACCAATTTTAATCAAATAAATGTTGAATCCTTCTTAAAATTACATGCTCTTTCATATTTCATAAGAGGCTTTTCATTATCTCACTTAGGAATGTTAAAAACATGAATCCCTACCTCAACCAGTACTGTACAGTCCCTTTAAAGAAAAAAAAAAAAAATAGAACACATTGAATTGTTTAGACTTCTAATTGATTTCCGGAAAAACTTCACAAACAGACACAAGCTTCAATCATAAATTATGCAATGTTTCGGCTCATGCAAGCCAGCAGCCAGACGCAGAGCACAGAATCTTTTATCCTTGCATACCTGGTGCTGATCGGACACTAGGGGGCGACATGCATCTATTGTCTATGAGGCTGACTATCTTCATGTGGCCATTCATGAGAGCCAACGAACGAGCTGTGTCACCGCGGTGACTCTGGAGATCAATGTCCACACTAGCCTGCAATGGAAAAATATAACGGATAATGATGTCAGATTACCATCTCAAATTAATCTGCACAAAATGAGTGGATTTGCTCTATGGGAGTACTAAAGTTTACTGCATAAAGTGTGCCATGGTGTAAACCTCCTGTGTACCACATTATTTTTGAGACGACAACACGTGAGCGCTTTCCAAAAACATTCTGTATTTCAAAGCCATGCAACTTCTTTATAGAAATGTTTATGCTAGGTAAGCAGTGTGCAAAACTGTGAAGAAATTCCTGGGCCCCGTCTTATAAAGACTTCAAATCAATCACAAGTCCCCATATCAATTGCAACTTGCATTGCAGCTCACAAGAAACTTGTGATTGATTTGTATCACAAGTCTTTGTAAGACATGCCCCTGGCTTTGCAGTGACGTAAACTTTATGACAGATTTATGACGATTTCCCTCGCAAATTGCCAGTAGCTACAAAACTGCATGGCGTTGATCCATTCCAAACTGAATTCTGAAATCCCCACAGACTTAGTATGCAGGTCACAAGGTCCCCATAAGGAATGGGTTAACCAGGTCTGGGAGGCAGGATTTTTGCACGCACAAATGGCAACAGAGGATTAGAACTTACTTGAAAAATCACGGGTGAAGCTTTCATTGTAATGTGGCATTTGGCAAGTTATCAGTTGGTTTGTGCCGGGTTGTACACGAGTGAGAAAAAAATATGCTCAAATTCACACCACAGAGAGCTACTTGATGCAATGATCCAAGGGGGTGCCATTTTCCTTTGGACACGTCTGTATAGGCTACGTTTCCGTGTAATCTATACCCACTCTGTAACAAGACTAAGGGGAGACGAGAACGGCAAATGCAATTGTTGTCTGAAGGTCTGCACTGCAAATTTAAAGTTTTCTAGTAATCAAATCTCAGAGACTCACATTTCCCAGGAGCAGGTTGACAATAATCTCATGACCTTCGGCAGCTGCCATCATCAATGGTGTGATACCAAGCGAGGGCTCCCTGTAGATTGCAAAAAATAAGTACAGACGATCACAGTGTATACAGCAAACAACACTGCATAGCATGACATACATAATATTGCAGTAGTGTTTTTGCATTTACAAGTGTTTATGACTAACAAGTTTATGATACTTTATTACAATCGAATTTTGAAAAATTACATGGAGGCAAAAGACTTCTTAACTCATTGAGGACAGGTTGATTTTGCTTCATCAGGCATTTCCCATAGACGCTTGCCCGAGTATACTCGGGACTCATCGTCATCAACAACAGGTTAAAGACCCTTTACACATTCTGAATTTTCGACTTGAATAACTTTTGGAAGGATAATGCTTTAAAGGTATGCCCATTAGTCTAAGTTATGAATCAAATATGTCAACAGAGCATACTCAACTTCAGCATAATTTGATTATTCCTTCATTGCTGTTGCTATTAAAAGAATTTTACATCCTGTTTTTTGTCCCATTCATCGCACAGAGCACTGTTTAGTAGAGGTTGTACGCAACTGAATAGAAACTACAACACTTCAGAGTGCCTTTTCCCGGTACACACTTTTCGAGAGTGTGAGAGTGTATGCTTTCTTTCCAATATTTAGATTGGTTAGGAGAGTCCATTTCAGTTCAGTTATACACCGTTTTAAAGCTTTACAGTCTGCTCTTTCAGAATCTGCCAATAACTAAAAATTCATGTCTGGCAACTTTTTGTGGGTTATGTGATGCAGGGTTACATTACAGTTTACTAATTATCATTAGCCTAAAATGTAAGCCACAGTTTGAAGTAGTAGTAATGAAAAACATCGTCAATTTAACCTCATCATAAGCAGGGCTCCACACTAACTTTTTTATTTGGTGGCCCGATGGGGCCACCAAAATCATCAATTTCAAATTTTTGGTGGCCCGAGAGAAAAATTTGGTGGCCCCCCAAAAACAATAAAAAACATTAAAATTCCTGCTTTTTTTTTGATGAGTCAAATATGTAAGTTTTATCATAGTAAGAATTGGAAGCTTGACATATCTTCTCATAAATAAACCTCAACAAACTCGCAACACTCACTCTCAGGCACTCATTCAGTCCTTTTCATCCATCCTTTAAACAAATTTAACTGCTGAATGGCAAGACTAAGTATAGATATTCATTGACAGGCACATGGGTTAACATAGATAAATGACACTTTTCAAAAAATTTTGGTGGCCCAAAGCGGGCCACCAAATTTGCCTTTTTTGAAAATTGGTGGCCCGACCTTCATTTTTGGTGGCCCCGGGCCACCAGGCCACCATTAGTGTCGAGCCCTGTCATAAGCATTATAATGATGATGATTTCAAGGTCATGACACATTTGGTATTTTGATTTATGCATTCATTTGTGCCACTTATTCAAGTTTGTCTCTGAGAAAAGCATACAGGAAAACATTGTCATAACGAGGATGCCAGGATCACCAATATATCTCGCCATAACCGTGAATTCTCTGTACGAGTAATTAGAAAAGAGATTAGCTATATGCAGAAAGGGAATATTGAGACCTCTAAATTCACCTTGTCACAAGCAATTTCTCTTTGAAGGCAGGGTTGTCATAAAGGTTTGATGTTTGTTTGAATAAAGATGCAAGCATATTATATACCAGTACCAGAAATGGTGGTGTATTTACCGCATCAATGTATCAACCCCACCCCCTTTTTTCGGCTGTTTGGGGGAAAAAAAAACAACAGTCCGCCGACAAGCATGCATACTAACATGCAACGAGTGGAGATACTCTTAACATGTTGGTTGAACTGAGTACCGAAATGTTTGGGGGAGAAAATGTGTTAATTTTTGTGCCGCACAAAAAAAAAAAACCCAGAAATATGCAGTAGAATACCTCATGAAAAAGAAGTTATTTCACACATTGAACACTGAACATTTTTTGCACACTTCAAGCAGATATTTAGTATAAAGTACTGGCAGTAATGGCATATGAACTGCACCCCAAATTTCGACCTCAGTGGGGCAATAAGTGCGGTCAATACATCTCTATTTACAGTACTTAGTCATGTGGTTTGCTGCCACTTACGTTGCATTGACCTGTGCATTATTCTCCAGTAAGAAATGAACCATCCTCTGGTGACCAGTGTACGTGGCGTAGAACAGCGCCGTCCAGCCGCGTAGATCGACGACCTCCAACTCTGCTCCTTGCTACATTGTATAATGCACACAATACAAAAAACAAAACAAAACAAACTTCCCAGCTAATGTCTGATATTTTCATCTTTTTTCTTTCAACTGTAGTCAATGCACATCTTTATGTGTTAAAAACACAGTGGTCACTTTCCCTATAAATGTGAACATATAAACAGTAATTGTACAGTTACTTACCCTCGATGCTATGAAAAATACAAGACAAATTGAGATCACACAAAGTACGGATGACTAAATGATAACTTTTATTATATTCCACATACTAAGAATGTTGCAATAGGATTGGTCCAGAGCTGATCACGTGATGAAGTGTAGTTTTGCCCATCACATCACCTGAGAAAAAACGCTTGTTACACTCTATGTTGATAGTCCCTTTTGTTTCGCTAATCTCCACACAGTCCACACAGTCCTAACGCAAGATGAGTACGCACGAAATAAAAGTGCGTTGCACTGTGGACTATCATGTGGCCTAGGCCACTTGATAGTACACAGTACAACGCACTTTTACTTCCGTTCCGCATGGAGCGTGCAGCAAATTCCTTGTTTGTCATCTACACGCACACGTAGTCTAAGCCCTAAGGATACCTAAAGAGAGCTAAAACGGTTTCAGATGTGGAATAAAATGGGAATTTTTAGGACCCTAGATGTGGAATATAAAGTATATAATCAACTTTTAGTTTCAGGTAATGAGACAAACTATCATTTCCTCGGTGATCTGAATGTGTACGCTATCTTTCCTCAGCTGTGCTTTGGAAAGATAGCTACATCCAGATCGCCTCGGAAGTGATAGTTTGTCCCATCACCTTCACCAACGTTGATTATTTGCTTACTAATAATCAACAACAGTGAATCACGCATATGAAATCACATGCATTCAAGACTAACGTTTGGTCTGCAGTAGGCAAAGATTGAATTAACTAACAAATTCAAAGCTTTTGGTGTGTTGCTGGGGCGACAATATCTTGTATTCTGACATTTCGGTGAAAATGACCTTTTTTTAATTAATGGTCAGATAATCAGTTGAGTGATGTCCTGTCCAAATCCTAGCTGTCTTACCCCAAAAATGAAGTTACCATGGCATGTCAAAGGAAAGGCCCTCCATTTAATACAGTGCTTTGGCTGCCATGTTTTTTTTTGTTTTCTTTTTTTCCTCTCTGAACATTTTACATTTTGCAAATACGAGTGTTACCTATTCAAAGCAACATGTTATGATGACCACCATCTGTAGTGATGTACTATAGAATAAAGCTTTCTGCTACAGGAATTCTATATCACTACAGCTGGTGGTCATCACACCTCCACAGTTACAATCATGATATTTTTCTCATCATGATGAAATCAGTACAGAGTGTGCATTTTCTTCAATGCTGCATCAACACACCTTTACTTGCCTACATGAAAAGCATTAGAAAACAAATATCCACATGATAAATTCATGTCAGGAGAACAATAATGTAAACTTGCCATCCCCACATTGCAGCCTGCATGCCTCACCTGCAAAAGGAAGTATGCAACACTCTCATTTCCACAGCTAGCAGCCATCATGAGGGCAGTCGTCCCCTTGTCGGACTTCATGTCGACCTTTGCTCCCGCATCGAGAAGCAAGTTGACGATCGTGTCATGGCCGATGTAGCATGCATACATCAGGGCTGTCCAGCTCCCTCGATTCTGCTTGTTGATGTCAACATCGCCGCTGCAACAATTGATAAAAATGTGACACCTCCATGGAGAAACTTCAACACTTTTAAAGGTGCAGTTTGTGTTCAGATCTACACTGGAGGAGGAGAAAGTTAGAAGTTACTTAACTCTTTATGTGCCACGTTCGTACGTCCGACTCAGTCGACGGCGTGCCAACTTCGCATATTCTGCTCAACAAACAAAGCCGGCAAAACCGATTGATAAATCACTAATCACTGCTAATCCCGAGGCACAATGAAAGCGTTTCTCGTCCTTTTGATCCTCTCTTATATGGCTTGCATTCTATGTGAAGATTCACTATCAAGCGGTATTCCCAACTAGATTTGCTTGTACATTCTAACTTTCTGTCACGGTTTTATGTGCAAAAGTCATGCCTTTACAGTAATATAGCAACTGGTCATTCAAAAGAAAAAATAGATTCGTCATACAATTTATATCGAAACAAAGCTTGGCATTCCTCTTTAACTTTGCCTGCTATTATGCCCATCTTAACAGAAATTTGTAGAAGTTAAACAAATTGGAAAAACAGAATTCTTTCTCAAAGCATGACTACCTTCTGGTCTCAGAATAACGTGGCACACAGGGGGTTTCCACCATGGCACATAAAGAGTTAACCAATTGATGACTATTCCCATGTATACTCGGGCAAATGGCTATGGGAAATGCTGTTGAAGCAAAATGAAACCGTCCTCAATGGGTTAAAATAGACGCTTCTTGAACTCCTTTTTTAGAAAGTACGAACCCAGTATCAGTAGCCATATAAATTTGTTACTAGTCACTGCTCTCCGCTAATCACATATTAATGTTTTGTCCGGACAGTAAATGGTAGCTGTAATCAATTTTCATATCTGTAGACAAGCACATCGTTGGCCCGTTTCATAAAACTTGTCATCAGTGACAAGTTGTCATAGATGTGACAAGCTACTGAAATCCTTGCATCTGATTGGCTGAGAGCACATTTGTCATAGAAATGTGGCAGCTGTCACGGATGACACGTTTTATGAAATGGGTCCCAGATGTGCAAGTGATTGCAACTTCAGGAACTGGCTTCTGCTAACAGTGTTAAGAAAGAGAGAGAGAGAGAGAGAGAGAGAGAGAAAAAAGAATCCATCAGATACACTGCTTAGATCAGGCAGGACACCTACATTGTTTGACAATGCAAGAATGACATGTCTGGCTTTAATAGAAAAACAATTTTGCAATCAATTTTCTCTGGCACAATTTACCAAATATTCACTATGATAAATACTGCCTTATACAATCAAGCCTGCATTAGTGACCACCTGTCTATAAGGGTCACCTGCCATATACAACCACTAAAAATAATTCCCTTCAGAAGAGAAAGCATGTTAAAGACCCTGTCTACAGCGGCCACCTATCCATAAACCTACTACCTTTTTTTTTTTTTTTTTGTTTTTTTTTTTTTTGTTTTTTTTGTTTCTCTTGGGTGGGTGGTTAAAGGGGAAGACTAGTAACTGATCAGTGGGAATCAGTGGAAATGCTGAGAGGTGATTGTTCCAATCCTTGTGGGATTCATTTAAGAGCACATTATATATCTACTGATGTGTGAAAATGATTTGCTTCAGAATGGTCTCATATTCAAGTAATGTGCAGTTTCATGCTTCCAGGTTAGCGTCCCTGGTCAGTGACGGAGCATTAATCTGCACATTACTTGAATATGAGACCGTTCTGAAGCAAATCATTTTCACACAACAATAGATATACAATGAACTCTTGAATGAATCCCATAAGGATTGGAACAATCATCTCCCAGCATTTCCACTGATTCCCACTGATCAGTTACTAGTCTTCCCCTTTAAAGACAGGTCACTGTACAATGTACCTTGTAATGTACTCTCTCACGCAGTCATATTGACCAATTGATGCTGCTGTGTGCAAGTCTAGCGGCACAGGTTCAAAGGTTGCAGTACTGTCCAATGAGCTCCATCCCTTCCACATGGATAGACTCTTGTCCAGGAGTTCCGACTCACTGGCTTCATCGCTGGCTTCATATGGATAGTCCATTCTGGCTCACCACTGACAGACCTGGGGAGTAAAGTGAAAAACTGTATGCAGGGCTGAACACTAACCCATTAATTCTACACATATACGATACAGTGTACTGGTCTAATCAGTTTCTGTCAGACATGGTAGCTACCCAGTTTTTCCATTTTTTTTTACTGATCTGAACCTAAACTTTATTTGTCCTTTTCTTTCTTTCTTTTTGTGACTGACTTTTTTTTTTTCAATTCATTTACAATGTATGTACTTTTTAAAACTAGTCACATGCTGAACTAGTTAATTTGGCAATTCCTGAAAAGTTACTGGTGCAACAGTGATTTTCACCAGACTGGGACCGTCAGACCAGTGACGGTGTTTAGCGTTGCTGTTTCATGCAAACTCCTTGTAACCTCTGCTGTTTGAAGAGCAATCTGTTATCAGATTTCTACACTGCCAAGAATTGAAGAATAATCGCACCATTATAGGAGTTTCAACGCAAACACCTTAAATTCTGATTACGGTATTTCTCTTTTTCCTCTCTTTCTTTTCAATTTAATGCTCCTGCTTTCTGTAATTGCCCTAAACCAAAATATTTACATGGTCATGTGACATAATCTATTAAAAGACATTTATAATTATTATACTAGCTGGGTAGATCTAATACCTATTTCTAATATTTTGTTGTCATCAACTATGACGAGATGGTTGTGAGAAAAGGAAAATCTTGTTGCCATTGAAACCTAATTGTGTTGACAAAATAATGTCATACGTGACAGAGCACATTCAATTCATTAAAAAAACAAACAAACAAACAGCAATGACAGGTTGTACTTTTTCCAAGTTTTTATATGTTACCATGAAGAAGTATTCACTGTCTCATCGACTTGAAATGGATGAGATCTGTCCATGAGAGTGGTAACATACTATAAACAAGCCAGCCTGCAAGACTGCAGATCTGTATTCAGGGCTTCCTACGGTCCATACCCCGATTGACCAAACATTAATAAGAGGAAACCCATTAATATGTCAATCAAATTAAATTGAATTAGGTTACAATTTTTAAATACTCAGTCGAGCATGGCACGGGTCAACACAAATGACACTACCCACACAAACCAGAAATAGCATTGGAGAATAACACTCCAAATGTGACCGCGAATCACAAAGCAAACAAAAAGTCACACCCATTGATTTTAAGTGAGGACTTAAATAGGTCAAATGGGTCAACCGAGTCAATCCTGAGTTTTTCATATTTTCTGAAAGAGCTATCCTTCATCTACACTATTCTTTTGTTTGGGATCATAACATGAACGGGAAACTGTGTTTTCAGCAGTTTTTCTACAACCCTCTTTGGGGGGAGGGAGAGTAGAATGATCAGGTATGTCTTAGAGTAGCCCGACCAGACGCTGTTAATACGCTACGCGAATACAGCGTCTGACCAACGAGCGGGCACCTTCAAAGTGGGGAACCACAACACAACTACAAAACTTATGAAAATTTATACGTTCTTTATAAACAATGTACACGTTACCAAACGTTACTCACCTTAAGTGCATGCTTGTATTACAGAAGGTTCGTAAGTCCATTGAGAGCCCTCGTGATAAGTCCATGGAACCAAAAAATGATACTTTCTGGCGGATTCCCTAACACCGCCGCGGTCATCGTTGCAGAATTCAAAATGGCGCCTTGATCTCTGCGGAAATCTTTTGCGTGCGTGCGATGCGCTGCTTGAGTGTTGGTGTAGCAGCACGGTCGACAGAGCGACCTTTTGAAAGGGCATTCAGATCATGTGACATCCCGAATATTGGAAATGGCCTGGCGTGAAAGACGATGTACCGTTCGTGAACCGTTCACACATGCTGCATATAACCATCAATTTAGGTAAGTTATTGAATCTAAATTTCAATACTCATAGCATAGATATGAAGTCTCATTATCATTTTGTTCGTCAGATGAGTTTGAAGTGGCAAAAAAATGATCTAAAGTATCAAAATTCAATCCGATCGCATGCGATCGTTGGACCCTCTTCGTGTTTGGAGCTTCGTTGGTACAGCCTGTCGCGCTACGTATGTACAGCGGCGACTGGGCTGTGTATAGTTAGTCTTAGAGGAGCCTTTTCATTTCTTAAAATCCTTTGCACACTAGCTACTTCCAAGTCTTATAACTTTTGAAAGCATAAAGCTACTGCTTTTAAAGTTGGCAATTATCATGAACATATAAAACATACTCAATTTCAGTTTTAAGCTGATAATCCCTTCATTGTTGTTGCTCTGGAGTTTACATCCTGTGTTTTGTCCCTTTGTTTTTGTCCCGCATATCTGCCATGGCTTGGTAAGGATTAAGCGCTTGAATAGACCCTGTACTTCAGAGCCTCTTTTCTCAGTTCCCCCACTTTTCCAGAGTGTGTGCTTTCTTTCCAGTAACGTTAGGCCTATTTTAGATAGGTTAAGGGAGTCCATTTGGATTGAGTTATACATCATTTTAAAACTTACAGTCTGCTCTTTCAGAATCTGCCCCTAACTAAAAAATCAATGTCTGGCGATTTGTTGTTGGTTTTGTGGTGCAGGGTCACAAATAGGCCCCTACAGTGAAATAATATTAATGATAGGACCCTAATAATATTATAGTTTTACTTTCCTCACACAACCAACCATGGGCTCTCCCTTGGAATACGCATTGCAGGGCCTGTACAGATATGTGACCCTTCTATAGACTCTTGATAACGTTACAATGTACTACGGAGTAGGCCTAGAATTTAATTCACAATCAAAAAAAAAAGAAAAAAGAAAACGTATAGCGCAATGATCATGATTCATACGTTTGCCGTACGTGAAAAACAACGTGTGGGACTGAGCAATCTTGGCCACACTCTTCACCGAGACAAATTATTCAATTCTTGACGACTCCCTACACTACTCGTAAGTTGAAATCCCTACTCACCAACAGCTAGTCGTTCTGAATTACTTTGCCTGCAAGCACAGCCATGTTCATTTTAGATACCGGCATGGGAGAATGTATAACTCGTCGAATTCACTCCTCTTGCCGCGGGGTCCATTTCTCTAAATTGTAAACAGCGCTGCCCAGCGTTGCTCAGTCATCGATCCCACGATTGCCGACGACCGACGACCAGCCCAAAACTTTCAAAAGCGCACGGTACGCATACGGACCCCGTTTCGGGTGCCGTCCGATGATGATGCAGCAAAGAGTCTAGCAGGTGCAACGAACTATTGTAGTTAGCAGGGAGGTCGCTCCCTGGCAACTTTTGGCAAAAGCACGAAGCGCAAAGGGTACAGTAGTTGAGTCAATTTTCCACATGTCAACAATTAGGCCTAATGTTAATACTAGGAGCCCGATTATTATTTGCTTGTGAAAGAAGACTGGTAAAAGGTTGACATGTACCATTGAATTTTACTAGCACACAGTACTATTAGGCTGTTTTGGAGATGGAGTGATGGGTTTCACTGTTCGTTGGGTTTCAAGGAATACTACAAAAACAAACAAACGAACAAACAAACGCGAAAAAAACAACAACAAATCATGAAAGAAAAACTGTGCTGAGTTGAATGCGTGTTATAAGAAATAATGTTTACTCATAGTTTCCCCTCGATTTTCAACATTTTCCAAATATAATGTAGCAAATAGCATGTGGGCTTATCTATTGCATTATGCGAATTCGTGTTTAGGGCTAATAAGTATTTTGCTAAATGTAAAATATGAAGGGCTTTACTATGACTTATACGATATCACAATGATTAGTCACTATACACACAATATAATATGGCTGAGTATTACACTGTACGTATTTCACAAGAGCTCAAATGCGCTCCACGGTGATTTGACAGGAAATACTATAACTAGAAAACTCAGTAAAACCACATGGAACGACAAAAGAGAAACAAGGAAACAAACAGACAATTACAGACAAATTATCTTAACAAATAAATAAACAAATAAATAAGTATAGATGACAAAAAAGTGTATATCGTAATAATCCTGCTATCAAAATTAATAGAGAATTTCTGTGAAGGTTTTGTAACCGCAGACCTGCTATACATTTATGTACGTCAGATTCCTTATGCAAAAGATGTACATCATTTTTTTTTTAATTGGAAAGCATTCATCAATATATGCGTTATTATTTTGCACACTTAACTGTTAGAATAGCTATTCTAGCAATTTGAAGAAAAAAAAATGTATACAAGGTCCCTTACACATGTGTTTATTTTGGACAATGGCGCTATAATGATCTGTAAACCCGGAATGAGGTGTTTACAGCTAAAATAACGAGATCGTGCATGAACATAAGACGGTCACGAATGGATCGATATCCTGTGCTCAGTGTTCGTTTTTGGTTCTCATACAGATGAGGAAAACATTGCAACATTGGCCAATTACGTCATAAGGGAATGGGAGGGGATTATCTCTAACATACAGTTCATCTGTAATACATAATGTATACTAGGACGGATTGCGATCTGCGTCATGTAAGACAAATCACTGTCAAATTCATGATTTTTCATTTCTCGTTATAATTACCATTATCATCATCATAATCGTTATTGTGCATGTGTAGGCCGTACATTTATGAAGAGTTTTATTGAAAAATGAAGCAAGCGTCATTTATAAACATTTTAAAGTAAGTCCATCATCTGATAGAGCAAAACTAAAACGCTCCAGTAATACCTCAAGAAGTGACATAACAAGGTATATTCTAGAAGTTTTGATTAAGAATATCCTAAATGTGACCGTGCACCTCAAAACGAACATAAAGTCGCACACACTGATTTTGCGTGAGGACTGAAAATAAGTGAAATGGGTCAACCTAGCCGAACTTGACTTTTTCATATTTTCTGTAAGAGCGGGTCTTCTTTTACATTATGCTAAAATTTGGTATCATACAATGGGCAGGAAAGTGTGTTTTTTTAGCAGTTTATCTCGAACATTGGTAGAATTGTGTGATTAGGTGTGTCTTTAGAATCCCTTTTTCATTTCTGAAAAACCTTGTCCACACTCTTCACTTTCAACTCTAATAACTTTGAAAGGATAGTGCTACTGTTTTGAAAGTTGGCATTAATTATGGAAAGTATGTGTTAATGAGGCATGCTTAATTTCAGTTTAATCTGATAATAACTTCATTGTTGTTACTCTGGTGGTTTACTTTCCGTTTTTGTCCCATTCATCGCACAGCCAGCACGGTTTGGTAAAGATTAAGCGCTTGAATAGACATTGTACTTCAGAGCCTCTTTTCTCAGTTCACACTTTTCCTGAGTTTGTGCTTTTTTTTTCCAATATTTAGGTATGTAGGTTAGGAGAGTCCATTTGATTTGAGTTATACATCATTTTAAAGCTTAAAGTCTGCCCTTTCAGAATCTGGTCTTAACTAAGAATTCATGTCTGGCGACTTTTTGTTTGTTTTGAGGTGTAGGGTCACAAATAATTTTATTTTCTTTGCTTTTAATCACGTATATCTCACCTTAAAAAAACGGAGTTAGCTCGTTTCGCAATAAAACTCGTCACAATCATGATACATACTGTAGATGATAAATATAATGCATATTCTTTGCACAGAGAGTTAAATGGGCTTATAGTACAAAATGATTACTACAGTGTACAATCAGATAATTAGCGCCTAGTCGTAAATCGATATGATTTTGAATCACTATGATATCTAAGGAAATTTAATGGATCTTCTTCTTACAATGCAATTAAACTTGTTTCTTTCATCTTCAGACGTCCCAAGCAAAACATAAGGTATACATTTACAATCAAATGATTATTGTTATACTGGCGATATAATGGCATAAAGACACTAATGGTATATATCTCATTAATAATTAAAGAAAAAAAAACGTGTTTTGGTTTTATTTTTTTTTGGGGGGGGGATAATTTCTTTCATTTCCCATGAAAACGGTATCCTCGTTTTTCCAAGCTTCGATTAAAAATGGGTGATTACTATTTACATGCTTAAACGACACTCAAATTCAGATTTGTTTACTGATCTGAAATTAGCATTAATTTGCAATTTAGTTTCCTAATAAACTCCACACTGTGCGATACACGGCAATTAAGCTGTACACTAATTATAATGAAGATTAACACCATAGGAACTAATGAAGATAAGACAGTAATCCATTTAACAATTACAATGATGTCCATAACAACAACAGGACTATAATAATCCGTAATTCCGTATATCACAACAAGCTACCTTGAAATTATTCACATGCGAGAGTAAAACATCCTACAGCCACTAAGACAGTGTAAGAAGAATATGAAATATGTGATAGGCAATTGCGACAATTGAATATACAAAAGTATGTACTAAATACATAATCACCATTAACAACACGTGAGGATATTGATATATTACGTAAGACAATGTTGAATAATATAAACAATTAATCATTAAACAAGCTAGTAGTACTCTCTGTGCATCGAACGTATTATATTTGTGCTCTGCTGAACATTGATACAGATATGCAAGCCTTGATCGTTAACGGGCCGTTAACGATCGCCCCGTCACTGTACAGGCATGCTAACCTGGAAACATTGAACTGCACATTACTTGAATATGAGACTATTCTGGACCGTTTTCGCACAATAATATATATATATTTATATAATTGTACTCTTATATGAATCCCGCAAGGATTGGAACAATCATCCTCCTCATTCCCACTGATTACCTCTGATTAGATACTACCATCCCATTTGAGGACAATAATGACACTGCTGCAGTATACACAGAATCAAATTGTTATGTTTCATTTGTTACGTCCGTGTTGAAACTCTGCTCGAATCTCCCTCTTTATCCCAGTGAGGCCTTTATAACAGAGGTGTGATGTCGGTCATTTAAAACACGACGCTACATTAAAAGGCGGCACTCATCCAACAATATTATATGACATACATTAAAGCAACTATCAGCGTTTATCAATAATGTCACGAAATTTCATGAAAAAAATGTTTTTCATCGTTGTGGACCTCGGTTCAGACTGTTATATCCGCCAAAGATTCATACAAGCTCTCATCCATGTTTCTGACTGACAGGTACTCCTGGAAAGAGTAAAGTGAGCACAGTAAATTGATTATTTTCATCAATATCATGAAGAAATGATAAAGCGTTCAAACTTTTTTTAATTGTGAGAATGACGCATCATAAATTCTTTAACAGTAAAAAAAAAAAAAAAAAAACGTTTTATCTATAAACACTACTTCACTGTGTATAATCAATACGGTCCAAACATGTTTAGTCTAAAATTAATTATTTTCTGTGATCTATTAACCCTTGATATAATGTCAAAAAGAAGGGTTGAAACGTTTCAATCCGGAGAATGACATAATATTACTACATAATATTTTCAGATATATCAAATTTAACACTGTTTCACTGTGTAGAATCAATGCGGTACGACAGAATGTTAATCCTTTTTTTTTTTACCTGATATGTTTTGAAATCAAAACAAGACCGATCAAAAGCACTGCACAAGTAGTTAGCTTGACTTGACATTTTCACATAACTGAACAATGTTTAAAATCCTGTATGACAAATCACTCAAAAGACACAATAGCAGAATTATGCATGGTTTATTGCGTGTTCCTCAGGATTTATCTAGGTATATTTCTGATGTTCTAATGACGACAGAATTGTATTAATCTCGTCAGGTTGAAGTTTTTTTCAGCTTTTTTCTTTCCTTTTGAGGATTGCGCTTTTGGCAAGATGCAACTGCATTCACGAGCAATTCAAACAGGAAGCCAATTGCTAGAATGACACAGAAATTATCATTACATCAACTTTCCGTCATCAAATTATATGTTAGAAATATATGTATTAAATGTTTAAGAAATTATGAATACTATGAGAAGCATCTTACAATATGATGGTTTGCGATTTTCCACGTGTTGGTCCGAACTTTATCATAAGAAGAAGAAGGAGTCTCGGATATACCATTTGTAGTTCCAACGGAATTTTGTTGAATAACAACCTTGGATTTATAAATGGCGTACTCGAGACTGCTTCCTAAGCTTCTTCTTCTTGTATACACACATAAAACGGGTATGATAACTTACATGATAGACTTCCATCATCGGTTCAAGTTTCTGCTGAATGACGTCATAAGAGTATCTCTTTTCCGGTTCCATTTCCCAGCAATTGGTCATTATAGAGTATCTAGGCGAGGAACAGAAGCAAACAACGACAGCTTTTAATGGCGTATATAGGTTTTTGCACTGATCTGTCTTTGTATTATATAAGTGTGCCATTATCAATAAAGTGTCGCATCAAGACTGATTTGGTGCAGGACAGCAGGAATCAATTGGGAAATTTCGTCAAAACACACAGGTAAACACACACAACACACAGGCTGACACACAAAGGCACACACACATCACACATCTACCTGCAAGCAAACTGGAAGTTGAGGTAATTAGGTGATCCGAGTATCCTCTCGGATCACCTTCTGTATCTGTACGGATTCTTTGTTCTTCTTTTTATTTTCCTTTATTTCTAACCAAAATTTGTGCAGCGGTTAGCTCAGAAAGTGCATTGCCTATCAATGTCAAACTTATACCATATATGTATCATGTCCCAAAGACGACAGATCAAGTAAAATCATAGTGATCAGTCGACCGTGACGTCACTATGACGTCATTATATGAAAACACATTTTCATTCATATCTCATTAATGGAATAGAATTTTGCAATGAAATTTACGTCACATACATTTCAAGTTATGCGCATTTTACTCATATTCTCAAAATTCATATTTTCTCTTAAAACGTGCGCGTACGCGCGCGTTGAAATATTTGTATGCTCAAATCGAGCTCAATTTTTTTTTGCATACGTTTCAGACCATTTGGAGCATTTTTTGAAAAATTGAAAAAATTGGACGGACGCGTACGCGCGCGGACATATTCGCACACACAGCTCATGTGCAATGGAAATTTCCCGTTTTTTACACTTATCGGATGCCTAAAATGTCAAGGAATATTTCTACCAAGTTTCAAGTCAATCCGACTCAATATGACGTCATACGGGCCCGTCAAAGTTGAAATTACGCGCGCGCGTCAATGGCGATATACAGTGCAACGATGCCAAAAAAACGCCAATTTTAAATCCGATTTTACTCGTCAGGATGGACGGTGACCCCCCCATTTTCTTTACATATTCTGAAAGCTGATGAGTTGGACATGTTATTTCATGGGTTGGCGATGCTGGCAAAATGATTAAAAGATATCAAATTTCTTAATAAAGTAAAAAAAGTAAATTTTCAAAATGACGTCATCAAATTTCAAGTTCACTCGAGTGTATCTCACTTATCCTTTGCCAATTTACACCCTGATTTCAGTATGTTGTAGCTTATAAAATGATCTTTCATTAAAATAATTACAACATTTTGATTGGATGACGGCATCACCTCGTAAAAATGGATTGAAAGTAATATTGTCAAATTTGACCAGTTTACGTGTTATCTCTATGGAAGAGCAGTTTTTCTGGCAGTGAAAATTGACATGACTCTCTTTTTCGAGCACTAGCTCACTTATGCTTCGGTGAATTTCTCCCAGATTTTTGTATGATGTAGCTGAGACTTTGAGCTATCGTAAGTGTGCCCTCCATTTTTTCATACGATGTCGGCATCACGTCGAAAAACTTGGTTGAAAATGGCACGAGGCTTCGATGCAGCGTCATTTTGCTTAATACACAGATCCTATGGAGAATGAAATAGGTCATTGCGTAGCGCATCCGACTCGTAATCCTAAGGTCCCTGGTTCGAGGCTCACCCCTGCCAATATTTTTTTATTTTTTTTTACGCTTTTTTTCTTCTTTTTCTTTAGTTAATCTTAATCTCCCTTTCCTTACTTTATCTTTTTCTGATTTTTTTTTTTATGCTTCTCCTTCAAATTTCTATAAAATAACATAATTTTTTGTTTATTTTTCTTTCTTTCTACTTTCTGTGCAATAGATGAACAACAACAATGGCTATCAATCCCATATTTTGCACATGTTTAGTACATGTCACGTACATTATTTCATAAAATAACAACTACTTGATCGGACACCATCTTGGGTATGTAAATTAGGGTCAAAGGTCATAAATGTTTCATCCAGTATCTTGGTGAATACATGTCTTATCTTTCCCATATTTTGCACACGCAAAGACCATGTTACAAGAATCATTTCATAAAATAATCACTTTTTGCTTAGACGCCATTTTGGGTGTGCAAAGTGAGGTCAAAGGTCAAATATACTTCATTCTGTATTTCCGTTAGTGTATACGGAATTCGGTACCAAAGATGGCAGGTCTCACTCCCTTTTCTAAATGAGAATCCAAACATCACACGGCCAATGTCCCATCAACACAGATGAAACCTGTATGGTCATGAATATTGGGATCAGGACTCAAATCATTGATTTTCGAAGAGATCGGATCACCTAATTTGTCAGTCTTGACAAATTCCGAGTCTAGTTTACTTACAATTCTTGACCACAGTGAGAAGGGCGTGGCATCTTGTAACCCTTGGTAACCTGCTGCTTGACCATGTCCATTGTCATTTTTGGATAGGGTCTTGCTCCTTGAAAAAACGCAGAAAAGATGGCACAGGAACAGAAATGAGCAAACTTAGCAGTGTTTTGTTTCTCTTTTTTTCATATATATTGTTGCTAAGGAATTTGACACTCCTTCTTCCGATATCGCAGGCTCCTTTACTGGTAGTATAAATCATGTGTCTCAAAGAAATACACACTAAATTGATTATCTCAAGACATTGAACTATTTTGTAAAGTACGGTATTAATGAGGTGGCATTTTTTTCATATGGGTATACACACACACACACACACACACACACGTATTATACAAATAATAAAGAATGTACAATGGTAAAATATTTCATGAGGTGAAAGGAGCAATAATTTCATCTTTCACCGAGTGAATATCCTGTCTATCTCTCGAATTATGCCGTAATAAAATAGGGTAAATAATAAGTATCAAGCAATCAATCAAATAAAAGTAATCTATTCAAGTGTTATATATATATATAGATATATATATGTATATATAATATGTATAAGTATATATATATATATATATATATATGTATATATATATATATATATATATATATAATTGCATTCACATGTATGTCATGTATACCTAGAGTGACGATTTCCCAAAGAAGGATCCCGTAAGACCAAACATCGCTCTCTACCGAGCAATTTTTATTCTGCAGTCCTTCAGGTGACATCCAGCGCGTTGGTTTCTACAAAGAATGATTTGGAATTTAAAATAAATAAATAAATAAATAAATGAGCGCCATATCACATGATTACATGATTTGAATATACACATGAATACGTACCCCCCCCCCCCCCTTCATTCAATGATTTCATATTAATGAGCAAAGGTATTACAGGGATAGGGTGTAGTTTTTAGAGAAGAGACTTCTCAGACTTATACTGTATAGTGATTAAGAAGAGACAATATACATGTATTTGACCTATTCTTTTCTTCAATTTTTCGCAAAAGCTTTTTTGAGTGGATTGAGGCTTCATATGGCATCAAAAGGAGAAATTATGTTTAGTCGGTGTGTGAACTGATGTATTTTACGTCAAAGGCATATTCTTAATCATTTCAGAAAAAAACCAAAACAAACAGACTTATGCCCTTGTTACGTGGGGTATCTGTTCCTTGTAAGCAATCCTGTTCATTATTGTATAAATAGAAGCATAATTCCTTTTATAATGTATGCTTCAATTATAATACTTACACTTTCAGAGGGTGGCGTGGATGACGTCATCCCAAAGTCAGAAATCTTACAGATCCCGTCTTCTGTCATCATTATGTTGTGAGCACACAGGTTTCCATGGATAATCTAAATTTGATATTAAGTTATGAATACCTCGATAGTAAATTTCATAAGTCACAGGCATCAGAGAATGTCATAAACCTATCCTTTTCGCAATGTTGAGAACACACAGACACAAACACATAATAGAGAATGGACAGAAGTCACAGGACATTGTTTCATTCTGTCTGAGCGTATATACTCATTGATACATGGAAGAAAAATAAATGTAGAGGAACTGCTTAAGTGGTTAAAAATTCCAAGAAAAAAAAGTCGAAGGCAATCTAGAGTACATTATAATTATGTGTGTGTTTGTGTGAGTGTGTGTGTGTGTGTGTGTGCGCGCGCGTTTGTGCGTGCCCGCGCGTGCGGGCTTGTTTGTGTGCTTAGACTGAAATTCAAGCAAACCTTGATACCTTGAATCCAGGTTCTGTATTGACAGTATCAAGGATCATATATTGTGAGAGAACAATGAGATGTATAGAATAATCAGCAAACCATGACAAAGATTGGATTGACGCATAGTTATTTAATTGAATATGGTGAAGGAAAAAAAAAATGGTTCTTTAAACGCGACATCCTTAGGATACATAGCATCAACGCGTTAGACGTTAATGCCGGAGACTAGAAGCCAATGGAGAAACACAATGCTCATCAATAGTAGGCCTACACCTCCTCCAGTGTATTCACATTTAAACAAATCAATTACTGTAACCCGTTCCATACTGAATCCTGAAATGTCCATAGACTCAATATGCAGGCCACCAGGTTCCCATACGGAACAGGTTAAGTCCTCCCTGTAGCTTTTTCCGATGACTGCTAAGTTGTCAAGCACGAATTGAATCTGGTCTACAAAGGAATGTTTTAATGGGCATTTCATGGCAGTGATATTATACAGAAAGGAATATGTAACGATGTAAAAAAGAACAGAGCATTAGTATGATACGAAGGCTATCACATAAACTAATCATAAGTAGCTATACATCCTCGAAACCTTAACAGCTCTAGATTTCAAATCTGAATCAGTGGCAGGTGTCTTCAATCTGTTTAATCATTTCAGAAATAATTTGTACATCTGCATTTCTTCCAATTATATCAAATAAATCAAAAATGTTTTTTTTTTTTTTTTATAATTACCTTGTTGGAGGCAAGAAATTCCATTCCGTTTGCTACCTGCCAGGCGTACTTCAGTAACTGGGACTCATCAAAGTATGGCCTAGCTGGCTTGATATTCAAGTATGGGGATTTTGAAGACTGGTTATTAAACTGGAGAAAAGTCAGCAGTGTCCCACCGGAAACGAATTCGTGTACAACGGCTCCTGTATGATATCACAATATTGATTTCTACAGAAGTCAATACAAATGTTTTAGATACTTTCAAAGAAATTTAATAACGTTTTTACTGAAAGAGAAAATTGATATTAATTTGTTTAAAATGTTTCTTTATTTTCAGACCGTATATTCCACCATTTGCATAATGTCCGGAACAGTTTCTGTACAGCAGAAATACAAGCTTAAATATTTTGATGATTAGAAAGGCTGCATAAAACTTGAGAAACGAAACAATCATCATTAATATCTGAAACCCCATGTTAAAAGTATGCTCTGACCAAATACACAGTTTCTCAAGTCAATAATGGAAATATGATTTTAGTTATCACAAATTCGAACATTATCAATTCAAGGACCTTTGTAAGCATACTTTCATGATTATTTGATACACATTATAGTTACAAAGGTCTTCATACTTTTCTTTTTCTATGTACAACTGAATTAATTTACACTTATGCAGTTGGGACTTCAAAAAACATTTTATGACGTCCCCATTAATTCAGTATACTACAGAATGTAAATTTTTCATTACAATGTCCTCGTCAAGCGTCTGCTTATCAAAAAGGTGTCAGCCATTACACACAAAAAAAAATGCACAGAGTAACGACACCTGCTAGTCTTCATTTTCTTATCATTATGAAACGATGCTGTACCTTTAGAGATTAACTTCGTATAAAAAAAAGTCAACTTACTTTTTGTAACATAGATGTATTACACAATGCACACATTAAACTGAAGAGCAGAATATCTTGTAATTCTATGAAAACAGTTCAATAGTGAAAACCTGTGAGCTGTCTCAGGGTTACTGAAGCCACGCCCTGAGTTGCATGGTGTTCACCCTTCCACACGTCGCCAAACTTCCCCTGTCCGATGGAACCCAGCCGAGAAAAGAACGTCAAGTTTTCAGCTGCAATTGCAGCGGTGCTTGGAAGAAGTGGCTGACTTACAACATTACCTGCCAAATTACGGAAAAAAAAAACGCTTTCATTTTTCTGACAACAGTTCACATTTTTGTTTTGTGCGTTTGAGACGTGAAATGAAAAGAAAAGCGACGTCTAGTGATACTTTTCCACCATAACACCTGCTACAAGTTAGGCCGACTTGTACTTGTTTGGTCATTATACCACGCCAAATATCAGAAAGGTCTTATGACGTCATCAAATATATTAAACAATATCCTCTTTCATGACGTTGAACCTGATCTCCTACTTCTCACCTATGTTCAAAATATGGCAATCGCAATCATAGAAACGCACGTACACACAAACAAACACACACACACTAACGCATCCTCCCATGAACACATGCTTTTATATTATTGCTACCAAGAACGGTTGAACTGAATGAAGGGAGTAGATATTTTGTCCAAGGTTTATCTTATACATTCACCTTAAAATAATGATCATATGACTGTGTCCCTGCACTTGTGATTATTACTTTTAGGTGAATGTATACGAGATTCTGACAGAGCAGGCTCTAAGCTTAAAGGGAAGATAAACCCCAAGAGCAATGTGGATTGAGTGAAAGCAGCAACAATAGTAGAACACATCAGTGAAAGTTTGAAGAAAATCGGACAGTCGATGCAAAAGTTATGAATTTTTAAAGTTTTGGTGTTGGAACCGCTGGATGAGGAGACTACTAGAGGTTATGACGTATGAGTGGACAACAATACCAAGAAAATATAAAGAAAATTCTGCAAAAATCAATTTTTCATGAAAATTACAAATTCCATCAACTTGATATTGACATATGTTAAGGGTAGCAATTATTCCCTCCGCTTTCTGAAAGCGGTTGGTCCATTGCTCTTTCATAATTCTAGAAAAGTGAATTTTTGTTGAATTTGCTTTATATTTTCTTTGTATTGTTGTCCACTCATACGTCATATCCTCTAGTAGTCTCCTCATCCAGCCGTTCCAACATCAAAACTTTAAAAATTCATAACTTTTGCATCGATTGTCCGATTTTCCTCAAACTTTCACTGATGTGTTCTGCTAATGTTGCTGCTTTCACTCAATCCACATTGCTCTTTGGGTTTACCTTCCCTTTAACAATGATGTATATCTCAACTGATATTGACTCTCCTATTATTCTATCGAAATATTGAAAGAAAGCACACGCTGGAAAAATGTGAACTGAGAAAAGAGGCTCTGAAGTACATTGTCTATTCAAGCGCTTTATCTTCACCAAACCCAGCTAGTTGTGCGATGAATGGGAGAAAAAAGTAAAGAAAAAAGAAGAAGGTATAAACCACAGGAGCAACAACAATGGAGAGATTATCAGATTGTGCTGACATTACCCTCTATCAACACATTCTTTCCATGATGAATGCCAACTTTCAAAGCAGTAGCTTTATTTCTTCAAAAAGTTTCTAGACTTGAAAGCGAAGAGTGCGCAAACGTTTATCAAGAAATGAAAAGGGGCCTCTATAAAAAAAAAAAAAAAAAGTGCTGGAAATGCACTTTCCCATACATTTTATGAACCTAAACTAAAGAATAGTGCAGAAACAAGGTAGATCTTTCAGAAAATATGAGAAACCCAATATTGACTTGGTTGACCCGTTTCAGGCACCTTTTGGAGCCCTTATGTAAATTCAAGGGGTGCGACTTTTTGTTCGTTTTGTGGTGCACGGTCACATATGTGACCCTGCACCTCAAAACAAACAAAAAGTCGCCAGACATGAATTTTTAGTTAAGACCATATTCTGAAAGAGCAGACTTTAAGCTTTAAAATTATGTATAAGTCAAATCAAATGGACTCTCCTAACCTATCTAAATATTGGAAAAAAAAACGTATTTGTAGATATATTATGTGCACGCACGCGCACAAAAATATGTATTTTATTGATACAATGCCTTTGTCAGGACTGTTTTCTATTTTATCAGCCTTTAGAATTTGCGCTACAAAACGTCCACGTGTTTGCAATGTAACGGTGTACATTAAAGGGATCATAGAGTTTTCTTTGAGACCTAATTTGAGGTTTCTAACATTTTTTTTTTCGTGAGATAATGAGAAACCTCTTATGGAATATGAAAGAGCATGTAATTCCATGAGGAATTCAATGTTTATTTGATGGTGATTGGTTTTGAAACGGCTGAGATAGCCAAAACAGAGTGATTCTAATAAAGTGTGGGACCCACATTGGATCGCTTTGTTTTACTTGTTTTTGGGATGTTTCAGTCATTCCAGACCTGATTTTTATCAAATAAATTTTGAATTCGTCTTAAAGTGGTAAGCTCTGTACTATTTCGTAAGTGTTTTCTTGGCATCTCGCAAAAAGTTAAAAGCCCAATTTTTATCTCCACCAATACTGCGATGCGATAATAGAGTATTAAAGACAGGACTCATTACCACTACTACCTATACGTATTGGATTACCTATGAATATGAATTATGATAACAGGAATCATAATATTAATAATAGTAATAATAATAATAATAATAATAATAATGGTAATAATAATAATAATAATAATAATAATAATAATAATATGACTAATAAAAATAACAATAACACTTTTAATAATGGGTACAATTATCGTTATTGTTGATAATTATTATCATTTTTATTATCATTACTACTACTACTACTTTAGTACTACTAAGATTTGTACAAAAGAAATGAGTCCATGTTATATAACAATTTCTTATACTTACCTTGAGTGAGTGCTGTGCTCTGTTTGTAGAACTGCAGAATATTTACAGTTATGGAAACAGCAAGCAGTACACCCATTATTGACACAGCGGCTATTATGCCAGACATGGGACAATTACAAGGACACGCGTCATCTAGATTGCAAATAAAATGGGAAAACATGATAATACTGCGTCACAATAATCACTAACCATATTGCCTTGAAAGCAGGTTTCCACTGAGGAAAAAACATAAAGGTGGCAAGTTCTATGAGTTTTTCATGACACATTTGCTTAACAGTTGTCAGTCTCGCACTAGCAAAGGTAACCAACCATTCTATCGCTTTTATTCCATCGCTGTGAGTCTCACCTTTTGTTGTGATTATTGTTGAGAATTGTTGAAAATTGCCCTGAGGTAGGGATGTTCGTGATGGTGTTCTGGTACTTGGTCACAATCAGTGATAGCAACAGCATGGAAAGAATGTGTAACGCACACAACAATGTCTGTATAGCACCCATTTCTACCCCGTTGTTACTATTATTACTTATCTCAGTTAAAGACCGTTTTGAATTCAAATTATTTGTGGTCATATTATATAGGTAAATTTATGTACGCAATGTGGTAATAGTCCAAGGTTTGTAAAATGATTATATCCTAAGTCATTCATACAACTTATTTGCTTTAGATCCCGAGTCGACAAAGGCAACTCACTCCCTCTCCACTCAAACAAAATCCCCAGTTTAGTCATGAATTCAGAAAAAAAAATGAATGTTTTCACGGTGAGCATGTGGTGTTCTTATTGCTGAGACCTATATTGTTCTCCCGTTCACTCATGGTTACAAAACCTCTCGAAATCTGTTTCCCACGCGGATTTTATACTTGTAAAAACACATGCTGTATGAATTATGATAATCTTCGTATATAGGAGCTGATCGCTGTACTACCTATTGAACGTGATGTAGTTTTAGTTAAAAGAGAAAAATTCCGGATGACATAAAGTGAACATTATTGTGTCAAATGCACTTTATTTCCTCTTTCCACGGCATGGTGGTTCCACTTTATCTGTAATTACTAGTAGTAGAAAAAGAGCAATTTCCTTACGGCTAGTGTTTGATTTTCATTTTTTTGCAATAATCTCTTCCTTATCGAGACACCCCGGGTGTCCGCTATAAATATGCGCAGAGTGGAGAGTTAAGCGTGATGATAATGTCTTACAACCATCATGAACGCTGCTAATATCATCTATGAATCCACGCTTCCACTCTGAAAAATGGTGATGAGTTAAATAAGTTCACAAGTATTATGGTTGTTTTACAGTTGTTAGTCTCGCACTAGCAAAGGTACAATGTATCTATTCCGTCGCTTTTAAATTTTCATCGCATAGTCCCTTTGGTTATAAGAGTGCAATTGACAATCTTGAGCCCATAGTTATTTTCTCTTTCCAAATAAATTGTAATGGACTTGGGGATACAATTCAAATAAGCAGTAAATATTTGCCTGAAAATACATAGCGACTTTGGTTTTTGCACACAATTTGGATGTTGACTACTGTTCATTAAATATATGTAACCGTGCAACACAAAACCAACAAAAAGAGGATGAAACAGGTCATCCAAGTCAGTCAGAAATGATTAACCCAAACGTGACCACATCAATATTTGACTTGTGGGTTTGAATACAATAATCACACATTCCTATGATTCATAAGAGGTTTCAATAGTACTGGTTATCTTCTCATTTCAAATTTCAGCATTTCCATGATTACTCTTCTCTCCTTTGAAAAAGTAGAACAAGTCATCTTTAAAAGACATGAGCGGTAAATGTGGTAGGCTATTGCAACGTGTATCGTAAAAAGGTAAATTAAACTCCCCCCCCCCTAATGATTGTAGGCCCTATACAACAACATGACATCACCAACCACATTTGAAGAGCATGGTTGCATTGGGTTTGAATTCAAGGCATTCAGTTGATAAGCAATCACGTCATGATATAACTTTCTCTCCTTGTTTCGAGTTTGAAGAGCGTTACACGTCAAAACCGTTGAAATTGACTTCCCATCACAGTGTGACTTGGCAAAGTACCATTCGTTGCATTTTACACGGATATAAATGCTGTATCATTATTGAACCGATTTCACTATCAGCTAAGAGTACGATTTTAAAGGGTAGGAACTTTATGGTTACTATGGAATCTAAGACAAAGTAATTAATGATATAAAGGCCAACAGCTGGCACATTCCTACCTGTTGCAGATTTCGAAGACATCGGAAGCGACGTTGCGCCATTCGACGTCGGTCTGACTGTCGTACCAGCTAAATGAATCGATAATTGCAATTTAATAAGAAAAGAGAGTTTAATGTTTCATGAACTATATTGGTTGTATGCTAAACATTGACAATTCGTTGTGATTTACATACCTGTACAATCATATCATTTATAAAGTACATATTAGTATTTCGGTCCCTCTCATCAGGAATAAATTGAATTTAGTTATTCCATAATTTTGTTAATTAATTGTTCTGTCCAAATATTTTATCATTGCCACATGCATTACACAAACCATAATCCGTATATATGAAGAGCCTGTTTCCAAAAGGCGTAAAATCGATTAACAAATTAGCGCCTTTCGGAAGCAAGCTCTTCATATCAAGAATATGGTTGCAATGCGTTTGAATTAAAGGCATTTAGATGATAAGCATCGGGCCAAGTCTGCCACTTGGGCCTATAATAATGAGCATAGCTCAAAAGATTAAAGTTATAGTTGCAAATGAAGGTATATTTCCCTTTTGTCTTCCAAAATAAGTACAAAATAGTCACTTAAGTATGCACCTGATCGCACCATTACGAGCTAAAAATTGAAAAAGCTCTGTACCGTGGGAGGCCACACTTTAATGTTTCCAGGTTAGCGTGCCTGGTCAGTGATGGGGCATTAATTTGCACATTACTTGAATATGAGACCGTTTTGAAGCAAATAATTTTCACACAACAGTAGATATATAATGTACTCTTAAATGAATCCCACAAGGATTGGAACAATCATCCCTCAGCATCCCCACTGATTCCCACTGATCGGTTACTAGCCATTCCCTTTAATGGGTAGGAACTTTATGGTCACTATGGGATCTAAGACAAAATAATTACTGATAAACTGAGGCCAACGGCTGGCACACTTCTACCTGTTGCAGATTTCGAGGACATCGGAACCGACGTTGCTCCATTCGAGGTCGGTTTGACTGTCGTACCAGCTAAATGAATCGGTCATAAATAAAATTCATGTAGTTACGAGAGTTCAATGTTTAAAGAACTATATTGGTTGTATACTAAACATTGACACTTCATTGTGATTTATATACCTGCACAATTTACAAAGCGCATACTAGTATTTCGGTTCCTCTCATGAGCAATAAAATGAATTTAGTTGCTAAGACAATGCTGTTGATTTGTCTGGCCAAATACTCTATTATTGCCACATTCACACACCCCTTCTGTAAAATGGTTTTAAAATTTTTCATGTTAGAAGCAATATTCATCATGTTCTTATCTTTCTCTTCTAATATCTTGTTAACTCAATTGTTATGTGTTGCGCGTTCCTGAGATTCTCTCCAACTCACGTGTGTCAGTTGTAATACTGGCTGCAACGTTCTTACCCCCTGAAACATAATTATCTTATAGCTGAGGAGTTTCTAAGATAGTTTTCACCAACACAGAAATACTCCGTGTCAAAATCAGGCCTTGGTCTGATGAAGGTCGACGTTGAAGAAACTGGAAAAAAATGTTTTCTGTGACGTTTTTATAGATTTAATTTAATTCTTAAAGGCGTTATTCACAATATTATTTGCAGATGAAAAAAAAAAAAAAAAAAAACCTCAGATGCGACAAATAGTTCTAAAACGGGACCGAAACTACCAATGTAAAATGTTTATAAAATGTTTTCAGGAAAGGAATATATTTGTCTAGAGTGTTTTATATATCCATTGATTTTGTTTTAAAAAATCAATAGGTAAGTACGCCTCTGTTGTCAGGACACCCAAGATAGTATATACACAAATAGTTAATTGGATTCAGTTATGCACTGTAACATCATTGTGTTAGGTTCAGGCGAGCTCATCCGGCAGTAAGGTTAGGTTAATGATATTAAGGAATATGACAAAGTGCTAGGGAAGTCTTGATTATTTTAGTAAGTAGAAATATTTTTTTGTGAGGAGGATTTTAAATGCATACTTTTGTCTGAGCCATACGTTAATTGATTTTAGCAGTTTGTGTATAAGTACTAACGTTAGGAATATTAGGCAGAGAAACATTTTGGTTAGCACATAATTATGACACATTCAGTACGGGTTGCAGTCATAATTTACGTTGGCGAGCGGGAACACGAGCCCGGAACCACGAGCAGCATAGCCAAAAGTTACATGTTTATCTATACTTTATTTTGTATTTGATATTTTCATATCGACACTCCAACTTTGTACCAAAACCAAAACTCGATTATTAAAAACACTGATTTGATTTTACTTGATATGTTTCTATTTGAATGCTTACGTGTCAAAGCAGCAGAGTGAATTAAAAAAAAAAAAAAGGTCGCTCATGTGACAAATCTTGGAGCAAATAATTTCTTGTACAGGGGTCCAACTTTTGTCTCTTTCATATGTCTTTGAAACACAACAACAAATAATAATCATGATAATCAATGCTATAAACCGTCTACAGGCATGGTTTATTGAGGAAATTAGTGATCTCCTTATTTCAGGCTTTATTACAAAATTGTTTTATTATGGTAGATGTTTTGAGATACACCTGACCAAAACATATATATATGATTCAAATTTGATGACTCGAACCTTTTATTTTAATCACTGCTCCAAATGGTAAAACATACGTTTAATATTTTTTTAAACTCTTCACTGTCTAATGTGATGATAATTGAAAAGATAACGCTATTATTATAGAAGTTTGTAGTAATCATGAGTAAAGCGTGCTGATGGAACGTGCCACATTTCAGCTTAATCAGGTAATCCATTCATTGTTGCTATAATGTTTAACATCTAGGATTTTGTTTGAACTCATGAAATTCTTCGGTCAAGATGTTTTTATAGCAAGTTATTGACAAATTATCCTGCATCGACATAAGAGAGATAGTCATATCATGACCGTTGCTGATCAGCTAAATGACTTGAATTCAAACTCATTGCAACCATGCTCTCCAAACTAATACGCGCATGACTTTTGTCATGGCTACTACAACAACAGCGATCAATTCAGTGCTTATTTATGTCGATGTAGGGCAATTCGTCAATCAGTTGCAATCCAAGGTTTTTGTCCCGCTCATTGCAGAGAACACGGCTTGATGAGATGAAATACTTGAATAGACTTTTAGATTAAACGCGGCTTTTATCATTGAAGAAATTTTCCAAAGACTGTAGACTTAGATTATTTCCACTATCTAGAAAATTCATAATGTGTGGATTTGTGCATGATTGTACAGAGACTGCTCGTTCGAAATTTGCCCTTAAACTAAAAATCCAAAGCCTTTTTGTGGGTTTTGTGATGCAAAATCACATATCTGTGACTCTGCATCACAAAACCAACAAAAAGTCACCAGACATGGATTTTTAGTTAAGATTCTGAAAGAACAGACGTTAAATTTTAGAATGACAATTATAACTCAATATAAATACTGGAAAGAAAGCACACACTCTGGAAAGTGTGAACTCAGAAAAGAGGCTCTGAAGTACAAGAATAATGTATTCAAGCGCTTAACCTTTACCAAGCAAGTGTGCTAGGGATTTCAAGAAAAAAAAAAAAAAAAGAGGCCTTTAAAACATACCTTATGTCTTCATCCCACCCCCCCCCCCAAAAAAAAAAGAGAAAAAAATGTAAAAAAAAAAACTGCTGAAAACACACTTTCTCATTCATGTTATGATCCCAAATTAAAGGATAAAGTAGAAGAAGGATAGTTCTTTTAGAAAACATGAAAAACTCACGATTGACTCATTGACAAGGTTGACCTATTTCACCTTTTTGAGCCCTCACGTAAAATCAAGGGGTGAGCCTTTTTTTCTTGTTTTGTGGTGCATGGTCACAAATATTCCCTAAAGTAAGAAGTGATAGCAGACTAAAAAAAAAAGTCCCCAAAAAGAAAAAAAAAAACTGAGAAAAATAATTTGTTTTATTACGTTCTAACTTACAGTGAATATCAAAAGAAGGTATACTCTGTTGCTGGTTAAGGCTGGCCAATAGATGTCCGGTGGTCTTGCATTGAAGTCTCTGTTCATTATTTTCTTTTGTTGGAATGAAGGTGAATGTACTTGTTGTATCACTCAGTTCGGCATTACCGGCATTTGGAGCATTTGTTGTTACTATCCCGCCTGTCTGCTGTACGTCTCCAAGATACCAGTTGATGTCTACGACTGGCCGGCTTCCTACAGCTCTGCAATCTGCCTCGTATATTTCTCCAGCGATCAGAGTAGGATTCAACGTTAGTGATAAATTTGGTCCCACTGTTATAGATTTGAAAGAGAAACACGAATGTTACTTCAGAAGTAAAAAGTAGAAATTACGCGGTGCGTAATATATGTCCCCGCCGGAAGTATCATTTTGTAGCAAAATGTGCAATATAGGTAAAAAATCAAGGTCAAAGGTCAAAGAAGTCAAAGGTCAAAATTCTGTGTAAAAGTTTTGAAGCCCTCACCTAGTGCCATCACATAAAGCAAACGGAATCGAAATCGGGTTAGAAATGGCGAAGGAGTAGCATTTTATAGCAAAATGTACAATATAGGTCAAAAATCAAGGTCGAAGGTCAAAGAAGGCAAAGGTCAAAATTCTGTGTACAAGTTTTGAAGCCCTCACCTAGTGCCATCACACAAGCAAACGGAATCGAAATCGGGTTAGAAATGGCGAAGGAGTAGCATTTTGTAGCAAAATGTACAATATAGGTCAAAAATCAAGGTCAAAGGTCAAAGAAGTCAAAGGTCAAAATTCTGTGTAGAAGTTTTGAAGCCCTCACCTAGTGCCATCATATAAAGCAAACGGAATCGAAATCGGGTTAGAAATGGCGAAGGAGTAGCATTTTGTAGCAAAATGTACAATATAGGTCAAAGGTCAAGGTCAAAGGTCACGACTGAAATTCTGTGTAGAAGTTTCAAAGCTCCCATGTAGTGCTATCATATAAAGCAAACAGAATCAAAATTGGCTCATAAATGACAGAGAAGTAGCAAATTGAAGATTTTGATCACACACGGACGCACACACGGACACACGGACGGATGGACACACGGACGGACGGACGGACGGACGGACACACGGACACACACACGTACGGAGCCCGTTTCATAGTCCCCTGCTCGAACTCGTTTGGCGGGGACAATTACAAGAAGACGCACTCACACACACGCGCGCGCACACACACACACACACACACAAACACACAAACACATACAGCCTAATAAACCATTACCAGAAACTATAGGGTCTATTTTGTCATTAAAATGTCTATACTCAGCGGTAACTTTTTGTTCTTTTTGCCTCGTTAAACACACTTCAATTTGACATTCCTTGTATAATCAATTATGAGAAGAACAGACATTTGAAAAGGATGACCATTGTACACGATATTACTGCTGTCTCTGCATGCTATAAATACGACATAGAAAAGCCACTGAAGACCACACGAAGATTCAGAACGAAGCACCATCCAATGCCGGTATTTTTATTGATTGCTTCCTTGATGGCTGGCAGTCATTCTCTTTAGTCCATGTTATAGTGGGTTACAGCTCGTTATTCCGAAGGTTCGTTATTCCGAAGGCTCTTTATTCCTAAGATTTGTTGTTCTGAAGGTTCATTGTTCCGAATTTCATTTTCGGATTAACCAATCTTCGGAAAAACGAACCTTCGGAATAACGACGCAAATTTTCGGATTAACGAACCCTTTTTCATTTTTGGATTAACGAAACTGTAGATATAGGGAATTTGCGTGTTTCGGATTAACGACCCTTCGTAATAGTGAACCTTCGGAATAACGAACAGCACCCGTTATGGTGCTCCCAACTTTCATTTCTCTGTTTTGGTTGACTATTTCTATGAACGTGCTGTTAATTCTTGTTTTATTTTTTTCTTTCTCTGTTTCTTCCGTTTCGCTGAGGATTCCTTGATCTATCTCAAGAAATCAGGAATTAGACCTACTTTTATAATTATAGGAATCTTCCCTGCTTCGGTAGGAAAACGAGTAATGTATAATGTGTTTGCATCCATGTGTAATTCCATGTTTAGTGAATTCACGTTAAATGAGTAAAAACCCGATGGGGTGTTGTAAAGGCCAATATAGATCAGTCACGTTTGGTCCTTCTTGTAGTGTTATTGTTATCTAGTAGCAAACTCACCCTCAACAGTAACTTGTGCTGCTGGTGCAGGATTCAACACCTCAGAAGACTGACAAATATATCTCCCTTCCTCGGCAATCTGTGTATCTGTGATTGTCAGTGTGGATGAGGCGGCATCATCTGATACACTAAAGTCGTCATATTTTGCCAAAGGAGTTAATTTGTTCCCCCCACTAAACAAAGTGACAGCAGGTTTCACTGAAACATCATGCCAAGTGAAAACTGAAGATGTCCCTCCACTCACTGCACATGTTAGCTGTGTGTTAGTTCCAGCTTCCACTGCTACTGAAGATGGTCCATACAGCGTTTGACAATGTGTCACCGTTATTACCTGCAGGTAAAGAGAGAGAATTATCTTACGTGTTTGTGTTTGTTAGTGAAGGCGTATGGTGGTTATACTGGACAGTGTCCGTGTACATTAAAGAAAAAAAAGCATTAAAGAAAAAAAGCATTACATAGGCCGCTAGGAGTCCTACTATGTGAATTTTCACATTATGTTGTTGGTGTTTAAAATAGAAAAAGAAAAGAAAAGAGAGAAGGCGGGTCGATATTAAAGAAAAATAATAATATGCCCCAGAAAATTATTGATACTGACATAAAATCAGACCATGATAAATCTTACACAACTTAAACATTATTATTAGATATATGATAATCATGTCTTCATGAGGTAGCTCTATCCTAGACATTTTCAAATTACATTGTGATACTTACGCCTTGCAGAATCATCGCTACAACTGTAACATACAGGTGATGTGACATCATTGCTGCTGTATTCTGTTTCAAGAAAAAAAAAAAGAAATACAACAACCAAAAAAAAAAAAAAAAACAGAATGGGAGTGTGTTTCAACGTTTTTTAGTCACCATAACTTTTCATTTGTCACTCAAGTTGCATATCTGCTGTGTAATTATGTTCTTTTTTCTTGTAGGCTGTCCGAAGTACATTGTCGCGGGAAGAAAACAAAAGAAGCACAAGTCTGTATTTGGCTCGTTTTGCAATCGTAGACATTGAAAATATCGAAAGAGTGTAATATATCATAAAGGTGTAGATTTTTCTTATATCGTGTAAAACAGCAAATGCGATGAACCATATGAATATTGTTTTCATTTCATTCGTTATCCTTAATAACTGCAAACATCAACATCAACATTATTACTTTATTTCATTTTATAGGGGTTTATGATTATTAAGTTGATCACAGGACTCAAACACACTTAGACTACATTTTTTTTAATTGTACCAAGCGATATGTGGGATGAAACTGGTTTTAGTGAGGATGTATGGAACTCGTTGAAGTTTAAACAATTGTACGAATATAATGAAAGTATTCGACAATAAACGATCGAACCATACTGTGCCACAGTTGAATACATTTGCCAACGGACTTTTAATCAAGAATGAAAAAAAAAAAAAAAAAAAAAAAAAAACATCGTTTCAATGTGCAGGCAATTCACAATACCACGGGGTTAGAGGGAAAAAATGCTTTCAGGCAGAATCTTTTCATCAAAGTTCATGGAAAGACAATTATATCTTACCGTTGATGACGTCTTTGTTGTTGAAAGTTTTCCCGATGGATAGACCGCCCGCTCTCTCTACGTGTTGCTAAATGAAACGCTCAACGATGAAGCAAGATACACACTGAGGCTCAGTGAGCTGCACCCTACCGATAACAGACCTATACGAAATAACACCCGATAATCCAGTAGTCAAGACATCGCCCTCTCGTGACGATGAACCATATAGGGCATTTTTTTTTTGGGGGGGGGGGGGGGGGAGGCTTCCTGCATGTTATGGGGGGAAAAAAGAAAAAAAGAAATAAAATAAAAACCAGTTACGTCGGTGACGTGCACACATCCTGTTTCTCATTTTTCCAATCTCGAAAAAAAAAGGTGTTTTTTGTTTCTTTATTTTCGAATTTTCTCTTTATCTATCTGTCTATGTATCTCTACCGCCTTCTCATTATCTTTGGAAATTTTCCTGTCTATCAAATTGCATACCATAGGAAAGGAAACTTATCAATTACTCTTTTATATTCTGTGATGAAGTGCTGCACATTATTAAGTCGATTCCATTTATCACGCTGTGGTAGTTCCATAAGGCGCCACATTCATCTCATTTCAACGTGACGGCTCTTCAAGTTAGGATGCACAACTTAATAAAGTTTAATTTCCGTTATTAGGATCGGTTAACCAAATCGTTAAGTTAAGCATTGAGATGGTCGATATTACGATTTTTTTGTGCGTATTCATGTTTTTACTTCGGTTCCTTCAGTCTCATTACAATGTGCCGTTTCTGTAAAGTTTCGAGCAGTGTCGTTGAATATTATGCTGAGTTCATAATTTACAATATTTTCTTATGAAACAATGTGGGATTTATTCCATGTTATTTTCAACAAAAAAAAAAAAAAACAGAATCACGCCTTTAATGAAACAGCTGTGTCAACTTCAGCTGTTATACTTATTTTTATGTGCGAAATCGAGATTAACTTGTGCCAACTGAACAGCCAGGTAGCATATTAATTTTCTTCCCATTATAGATTATATCTTTGAAATTTGTTAACATTCGACGCTGTATTGGCACAGAAAGTTTTAAAGTGCGCAAGGTATATAACATGATACATGCTTAAAACGTCATTTAGACTAAAGGCTCACAAGTCATGTTCGACTCGAGTTCGTTTCACATTTGTTACATAACTGTTTGTGTCACCATTGACATACAGTCTCTACGTTTGAGGTGACATTATTAAAGTTGCTACCTTGTTTAAGAAACAACAAAACAAACATCCTTCGTTGTTTACTCATTTTTCCTACAGATAGACGTCTTTATACGGAGCTTTGGTATGCTAGCCTCTGAAGACTGACAGTAAAGTGTTGAGTAATAGAATTCCTAAATCAAATAGATAGTGTGAGGAATAGAATTAAACGTTCCTACACTGCAAAAAGTCCGGTGTTAAATAGTGAACACCGAGCTGGTGTTAAATTTTCGGTGCTCATTTATGGTGTTAAATTAACACCTCCTGGTGTTATTTCCAAATTTTAAACTGTTTTTTGAAGAGTTTCTTAGTAACTGCACTTCTTGTTGATTTTTAATTTAAACAAGACGATCAAGAATTTTACATTAAAATACTAGATTTTTGATAAAAATATGAAAACAAATGTACACCAAAGTAACACCAGGTGGTGTGGTCTCTTATTGAAGCTGGACGGGTGTTAAACCATTGATATGAACACCAACAAATATCAATTCAACACCATGTGGTGTCATTTTTTAATTAACACCAGTACAGTGTCAAAATAACACCAGGTACAGTGTCAAATTAACACCACGAAGTGTCAGGTGAACACTTTTCAACACCATCACAGTGCATTTTCAACACCTGTGGGTGTGGTCCTTTATTGAAGTTTGACCGGTGTTAGAGTTAACACGTATGGTGTTAAATCTAACACCGATGTGTTTACAGTATACCAAACATTTCATATTCAATTCTCTCGAATTCTGAGCCTTTCCTTTCCAACCCTGTAGAGAAGCCAAAAATATGACTCAGGTGTTCTGGGTGATTGTTTGACAGAATAAGATATCTTCAGGTTGTTCCGCATCATATTGAACAACAATAATTTTGCGTGTGATATTGTTTATTATGATCGGAATGATAAATGAGTTTGTCTGCATCGCATCCAATATTTACATACTGGTCTATTTTGGAGCCTTTCTCTTAAAAAAAGATAGCATGTGTTTCCTTACAAGTGCTTTTGGAACCCCCGGGAATGCTTGGAATTTCATCTTTTTCTTTTTTTATTTGGACTTAACTGCCTTAACCCTTCGCATGCCACATTACTCTTCTGTACATAGGTTTGTGTGTGACATTTAAAATACGTTCGAAAAGAAACATGTGGAACGTATGCAAGTGTATAGTAGGGCCACGTTTGATTAATTTGAAACAAAATTCTAGTTAACTTATTTACAATCGCGTTTCAAATAAAGTAATCTCGGCACGTGTGAATGGCCGGGTAATAGTATCATGAATGGATGGACGTTTAATGTAGGCCCTACATGTTGTTTGCTGGATCAAAAAGACGCGACCCTATTAGCGAGTAAATTTCGTCATTTTTGCATCGAAAATAGGTACTATTTACAACCAATTCATACAAATGAATCAGTTAAAAAACAGAAACACACACACACACAAAATTAAATCAAAAACTTCTGTCATTAGGAATCGCGACATCCATAAAGTAAACGAATTAAAACATTATCAACACAGTAAAGATGTATAACATTTCAATTGAGGAACATTTTAAAGCGAACTGACGTCCGATTTCTGAACGTTTTCTTCTTGCACCATACATTTTAAATGGTGTGTACAGTTGTGGTTGAGTTGAGGATTTAGCATTAAACGTTTAGCGAGATATTCAGAAACATTCTATGAGATGTCAAAGATCATGTAATTCTAAAGGGTTTCAGAAGGTTTATATATGAAAATCAGTTTTGAAATGGCTAATACAAGGCGTGGCCTGTCGCCTTTTATTATCATCACTTTTTTCTTTGGATATCTCAGCCATTTGAAAACCAATTTTCATGATATAAGCGTTGAATCCTTCTAAAAATTCCATGCTCTATCATATTTAATAAGAGGTTTTTAATTATCTCAATTAGGAATGTTCAAAACATTATTATCCCCTTTTCTACCAGTACTGTGCAGTCCCTTTAAAGTAAAGAATAATTGTACAGATGAACAAGTTCTTTTTGATTATTTTTTTAATCTTTAAACAAGATCGTTTTGTTTGTACTGTGCGCAGACAATCAATATTTTACGCCCACACTGCTTTTGATGTATGACTTAAACAGTGTATTTTTGCCAAAATTATTTTGTTTTCAGATATTTCTTGACCTGACCTGTGTAATTCAATTTCTAAGGGTTATTTGATGGAATGATGAATGTACATTGTAATCGTTCTATCAATATCGAATCCAGATTAGCATTCATATAATGTTCCATCTTGAATGTTTGTCCCTTGCAACTGTGTGTCTTATCCAGTTTCAATTCTGCCACACAAAAGTACAAGCAATCAAACAAACAAACGGCAAACATTGAATCAAACACACATGTAGTTTAAACACTTACACAGCATACACTGTATGTGACACTGGATGTGACACCATATGACATTGGATTCGTTGGATATCTGTTTATTTTTACAGCTTTATTTACGTGCTTCTAATAGTTTGTTTATCCAATACAGAACATTCGTCAAAGTGAAAAAACAGTGCAACATTTGGCAATTAAAAGTCACATATAGTTTACCGACATAATGGATAGGACGAGTTTGGAAGTACGTGTAAAACAAATAAGTATCAGATTCACGAACGAGATTATGTATGGCGGTTTTTTTTTTATGTATAAGGAATTCCTTCGTCATTAACTGAAGGTTGAGGTTATAATATTCAGTTAAAAGAGAGTTTCATTGGTCTAAGACACTCTTTTGATCTGACAAGTACGAACACCGAAACAATCGAAATCACGAGTGATGTTGTTATACCAACTTTGTGTATGATAATGTTCATAATTCAGAAATGATACATTTTACCTACTGACTGAGGTGCCTTGCACTTAAATGCATAATAAGCAATTCCGCTACATGGGCTTTTAGTCTGGACTCTGCTAATTGATCTCAGCGCCCCTTATTAAAAGACTAATAACATTGATTTTAATAATGTAAAAGATATCACTTGCTATTCCTTTCTACACGTAGTTTGAAATTAATCAGTGCAAACTTGTTTATTTACCTATTACATACGATATGTGTAGGGATTATTTCAAGAGTTTGTTCGCAAAAACCGATAAGTCCATATTTGCCAAATGGAGATATTCGCGATTAAACGTCAAGAGAAATAAAGAGGACAATAATTTTTTTTTTGCTTCTTTTGACCATAACTTCAAAAATGTTCCTTTTTATATAGTGAACAAATTAAAAGGTATTATTTTGTACTTTATGACAGAGATCGTACTTCAAAATCTTCAAAATGGACTTATTTTGCCAACAAAGTCTTCATTTAAAGTATGGAAAACGACAAAAACAGGACGATATTCATAAACTAGGCGAGTTATATATGTCTGGAAAGCGTAAGTGTCTAGGAATATGAATAATTAATTATCAGAAGGTGAAAGCGTCTGTAGAGCGATGGAGAGATGGTGATTTGAGACCCTTTTTAGACCGCCTGAACCCGACCTGAAGGCGAAATTTTGGTGACCAAAATTATGACGTCACGAAATGAACGAATCAGTCCTGAGCTGATGCGCTGCATGTGCTACGCGGCGCCGTGGTTCAAAGCGTGAATTCCGCATGATGACCTGAGTGCAGCGAGGTGTCTTGTTCACAGAATTAGGCACAAGTGAGTTATAATTTCACTTTATGGATTGAATCCATCTTCCACAGAATTACCATTGAAAAGTATACAGATGACAACCTTTTAACGCTTCTACTTGCGCTGTCGCGCCTCAGTCTCGACTCTCAAACGGCTCTTAAAGTGCTAGGCCTATAGGCACTCTAACTTGGAACCAGAACTCTGACCTACGTAGAGTCTAGTACGTAGGTGCCTTTTCGCAATCACGTAGGCCTAAGTTAGGTGATCTTAGATCAAACGTCAACGGTTAGACGTGCAAGGTTTTACTTTATTCCCTAATATACGAACTTATATTATGGATTCTTACATCTAGATTTGTGTACGTGTGCATGCTAATGACGGTAGCTATTTAGCTGGAGTGAAATTAAGTAAACTTTGTTGGTTGCCCTTCTACTACCTCTTTATGTGCCATGTTCGCACGTCCGACTCAGTCGCCGGGGGTGCCAACTTTGCATAATTTCTGCTCAAACGCACTAATCCGCCTAATCCGATCGATAAACCGCTATATGCAGCGGTACAATGAAAGCGTTTCTCACGCTTCCGTTCCTCTCGCATGTAGCTTGCATTTCATGTAGTGATTGACTATCAACAGGTGTTCTCTATTGGATTTGAGAGTAATTTCTAAGTTTCTGTCATTGTTTTGTGTGCAAAAGCCATGCCTTTTCAGTAATATAACTACTGGTCATGTGAAAGAAAAACAATGATAGATTTGTCATAAAACTCTACTCACTATTTGCCCGAGCCAAACTGAAATCTAAAGAAGTTACATAGACTTGAAAAACAGAATGTTTTCTCAAAGTATGAAACCGTTAGTGTCTCAGAATAATGTGGCACAAAGGGGGTTCCCACCATGGCACACGAAGAGCTTTAGGTCTAACTCTTATACTAGGGCTAACGTTACTGGCAGAGTACGATAAATCCTAAATACAATGAAAATTGGCCCTTTCCGCTATAGAAATGAAGTAACATTAGAACGCTAACATATTAAAAGGCTGGACAATGCCGCAAAAGTTGTAGGCCTGCTTGAAAAGTGAGGTTTACAATTTCGAGTAAGTTAATCAAGCATACGAAACGTACATTCGTGACGTCATATTTTAGGGTTCGAAAAAGACGGCAGTTCCGGAGCGAGAATAGGGGAAATAAATCAGTCAGTTTTAACTCGCGATTTCTCAGTGGTGCGAATATCATTTGATGAGTCCATTAAATATCTGTTTTCCCTCTGCTTTGACACCTTCTTTTGTATGATTTTCTTGATTTTAATGTCTCGTTCACCATACTTTAATATTATTCTTTGGATTCGATTTAAAGAAGTTATGAGATTTAGATACACTTGGTTTGCGGTTCACCATGTATAGTCCTTAGAAGGACTGTTGGAATGACAGGAGAAAGATAGAAAGAAAGGTTGGATGAGAGGAGAGAAATTGAGGAAATTGAGGACGGACAGTCAACTGTCCGAAATGTTGAGTCTCTTCTAACTCTTCCATACTTCCTTGGTTCACAGTCCTTTTCAGGACTACACTCACTCCAGAAAGAATACTCTTACTCAATTTCTCACCTCTTATCCAACCTTTCTTTCTATCTTTCTCCTGTCATTCCAACAGTCCTTCTAAGGACTATACATGGTGAACCGCAAACCAAGTGTATCTAATATACCACACCATGCAAACACCTTCTCTCAAAAACCATCTTATAAGATTTGTTCTAATGGATGTGTGAAATAAAAAGAGAATGTTGATAGTAATACCAATCACCATAACCACACTAATACTCAATGGAATAACACACAAGAATGTCTCTACCAAAGACATAATGAAACTCAGAAATAGTGTGCGTTGATTTCTTTTTCATTCTGTATGTTGCTTCTCTAAATAGTATTCTCGTTTGTCCAAGTTTCGATTTAACAACGGTGATTTCTTCATGCATCACTAGAGCAAAAACTCAAACCTGATATTTAGAGTTGTTTACTGATCAAACCTTTGTAATTTAGTTTACAAAGTACAGTAAATGCATATGGTGCAATACACTACAACTTAATGCGTGCACTAATTATAAGGGAAAAAATATTTAGATAAAGACAGCACAATGACAATAAAACTGTCAGTAACTTTGCAATAATGTCCATAACGATAACAGAGCTATAATAACCGGTATACAAAGTGTTAGTACTTATGACAACAATGCATCAATAAATGACTTATTTACAAGAGTGATAAGTTTTATTATCCGGGTTAGGTTAACATCTATTATAAAATGGGTTCAAAAATGTAGCCAATAGGAAGCGCTGAAATGAGTCACGTGTGCTTTGGTTATTTTAGTCCCATTGCACTGCGTGTTACATCCTATTGCCGATCGTCTGTGCGCGCGGCGGCTCCTTTGAATTGCATGCATACGCGCTGTCAATCCTGTAAACAACTTCTAGTTCGGGCTGCCGGCCGGCCGGCCTTTCTTCCCTTGTGCATAACATGTGTAGCGTACGTATACTCTTATACGTACGTACAGTAGACCAAGCGTTGTGGGACCGGACGCGTACATGGAGTCACTTTGAAGGGCAAATCCAACGATTTAGCAGGTTAATTCTCACGCCGTTTTCAGAGTATGTTGTCTAGTAGGCCTATATGAGGAGTCTATATCAAGTCTTTAAGGTAAAGGGTGCATATTCTATGTAAAATAAGTAAGTTTTCATACGGGAACTTAAGTGTCCGGAAACCCAACCCCCTATCATAATGTGCGGGATTTCCGAGTGCGACGTGCGTACCGTAAATGTTTTGGACGGAACATCTTCGGACATATTGACCCACAAAGGTACGTGAAAAATGCTGTTAGTTTTCGAATTTTCGACCCATTTTATAAAACAAATGATGCACAGGATTATTTCGTGGCGTTAGTGGAGATGCAGCTCACTCTCGGGTATTTACAATGTAGTGCATGTTTCACAATTATAAATACCCTCGAGTGCGCTACGCCTCCACTAACGCCCTCTATCCTGTGCATCATTTGTATAACACTAAACATGTAAATTACTATCTATCAACTCTTTATGTGCCACGTTCGCGCGTTTCTCGCGCTTTTGGTCCTCTCATATACGGCTTGCATTATATGCGGTGAATGACTATCAAGCGGTGTTCCCAACTAGATTTTGCATGTACACTTTAAGTTTCTGTCACTACTTTATGTGCAAAAGTCATTCTTTTACAGTAATGCAGCAACTGCTAATTCAAAAGAAAAAAATGAAAATATAATTGTTATACATTGTATATGGCAGCAAAGTTTGTTATTCCTCTTTAACTTTGCTCACTATTATGTCCAGCTTAACAGAAATTTGTAGAAGTTATACAGATTGGAAAAACAGAATTCTTTCTCTAAGCGTGACTATCTTCGTGTCTCAGAATCAACGTGGCACACAGGGGGGTTTCCACCAGAGCACATAAAAAGTTAAAGAAGGGATACCCATTAATAACATGCGGATATCATGCGAATTCTCAAATAAGAAGACATTTCAGTACGTAAGATACATTCAATATAGCTTACAATCTTTTGCCACCAGGACGACACAACATTACATATAAACAATCAACGTAATAGTAAAAATAATCTTAAGCGCTTGGAATTTTTTTTTTTCTGTGTTGAACATTGCTAATGACACATAAGCCCTTAGGACAATAACGACACTGGAGCATATAAAAATACAGTAAGTAACTGATTCTTTTTGATACGATTGTTTTGAAAAGATGTAAATGCTGCTCTATTCTCCATCTTTCGCTCAGACAGACGTCAGAAGTACTTAAAAATGCAAAGTAGGACAATTAAGACAGGAAGACACACACGTATCCCATTATGCATAGGTATCTGAAGCCACAATTTCCATCTGTCCAAAACAAAAAAGTCTGGAATTTCATAATGATTCTTGATTAAGCTCTAGGCTGTTACATCCGCCACATCGTCATACAATTCCTCGTCCAAGTTCTGAAGTGACAAGTACTCCTGGAAAGAGCAATGTAAGCACATATGATTGGAAATAATTTCATCTCATTGTCGAAAATAATTTTCGGTGTTCTATTAGCCTTTGTCAATCAAATGTTATGAACATATCAAAAAAAAATCAAGAAATGATAAAGTGTTCAAAATGTTTAAGTCATGATAATGACATCATTATTTTATTACATAAATCCTTTCCGAAATAAGGTTCATTTAACACCATTTTATTGTGTTCAATAAATACCGTCCGTCATATCAACTTGTATAATCTCTACACCAGTTATTTCATTTTTTTTTTAATAATTTTTCCCATCATAAGATTAGAATTACAAATGTGCAGGTGCAATATTGAAATGTTTGACAATATTTTTCCCAAGACAAATCACTGAAAAGACACAATAGCAGAATTATGCTGAAATCACGTGCATAACTATGTACAGGTGTTAATTGACACAGTTGTAAATGTTTGTCTGAATTTTACAAAGTATTCCTTTTGTTAGATGTTATAATGACGCCAGTATTCTTTGTCGTGTTCTCATGGGCTGATTTTAACTTCTTTTTCTTCCTGCCTTTTAATTCATTTTGTCCAAGGACAAGCTTAGGACATTTAATTGAACCGGAATTATTATGTTTTGTGTTTTAACAATTAGCTGCATTACTAGTGAAATAAATAGTTCGTCAACTGCTGAATTGAGGCTTTACAAAATCATCATTACATCAATTACCCGTCAGCAAATTTTCAATTTTAATTTCCATTTCAATTTTGGTTTAACTAAAATCATCAAATACAATCCGAAAACTAACCTATTTTGTTTACTTCAAACTTTACAGTAGGGAGACATGAGGAGAAAATAAAAACAAATCAAGCACACACTTTACACAACAACTGATTCATATTGACAACCCCCACCCAATAGAAAAGAATACCAAAAATACCGACAAAACAACTAAATAATGCTATGAACACGATGAGTAATACCTTTCACTCTGTTAGTGAAAGAAATAATATAAATGAAAACAGTATGATAGCTTACGTGATACAATTCCATTGTCAGTTCAAGCTTCTGCTGAATGCCGTCATAAGAGCATCTCTTTGCGGGCTCCATTTCCCAACAGCTGGTCATTATAGAGTATCTAGGACGGGAACAGAAGTTAACAACAAGAGGCTCCATGACTGATCGGTTTCCGCACTGATCTGTCCTTAGTGTCTAATCTCAAAAGTGTCGAATCTAGACAGACTCGGTACAGGACACCAGAAATCTATGAAAATTCTAGTCAACGAACACCAGGTAAAAACATACCAACTCACAAACGCACACACCTAACACCAACACACGCACCTGAGTCAGGGCTCCACACTAACTTTTTTTTTTTCTTGGTGGCCCGATATTGCCACCAAAATCATCAATTTCAAATTTTTTGGTGGCCCAAGAGAAAAATTTGGTGGACCGAAAAAAAAAGAAACCATTAAAAGTCCTGTATTTCTTTTTTTTTTTTTTAAATTAGTCAAATATCTAAGTTTTATCATAGTAAGAATTGCAAGCTGGACATATCTACTCATAAAAAAAACCTCAAGAAACTCGCAACACTTACTCTCAGGCACTCATTCAGTCCTTTTCAATCATTCTTTAAACAAATTTAATTGCTGATTTCCGGCGCAAAAAGTTATGAATTTAACGACATTCTTTTCAAAAAAAAAAAAATTAGTGACCAAAGGCGGGCCACCACATTTGCCTTTTTTTGAAATTTGGTGACCCGACTTTCATTTTGGGTGGCCCCGGGCCACCAGGCCACCGTTAGTGTCAAGCCCTGCCTATTGAAAGTACAAGAGCACACACGCTCAAAGACTCACACACAACATGCAAACGGGCACGCATACAAATAGACACACACATTACATGTATATCGAATCCACTTGAAAACTGGGAGTGAAGGTAAATACTCACAATTCTTGACCACAGTGAGAAGGGCGTGGCATCTTGTAACCCATGGTAACCTGCTGCTCCACCATTTCCATCGTCATTTGGGGATATGGTCTCGCTCCTTGGAAAGATGAAGAGAAGACAGCAGAGGAAAGGAAGATACACGACACGTGCATAATATGTACCAGTTTCTTTTTTCTATGTATTTAGTTGGTATATAAGTTTGGGATAGTAATCTTTCATCGAATTGCGCTGGCTCGTTCACACTCATTGTACCTTACGTGTCTCAAGGGCATACACAGTAATTTGATAATCTCAAGGACTTTGGAACAAAGTAAACAATATGCGTGATTATTCATAATATCGTGTTTTGTTATACACATCATATATAATTATCTATGTGAATTACCAAAATTACATATTGTCGTTTTCTTAGTGTAAATCTTAGTTTATGATTATTGTGGTATTAAACAAAAAAAAAATATATATATATACTTCTTAACCTATTCCCTATATTATGATATCATTTCGTCCTACCAAGAGTGACGATTTCCCAAAGAAGGATTCCATAAGACCAAACATCGCCCTCTAGCGACCAATCTTTATTCTGCATTCCTTCCGGTGACATCCAGCGCGTTGGTTTCTGCAAAAAAAAAAAAAATGATTGAAAAATATAAGCAAATAAAATACAAATTATTGGAATCTCTCATATATTATTGCAGTATCAAGAAACTTTACCACCTTCAGTCTTTCACTTTCACGTTATTAAATAAAGCAAAATACATTTTATAGTGTGATGTTTTTGAGTCAAAATTTCTCGAACTTACTGGTATGTGATTCAAAAGAGAATGGAGAAGGCCTATTTCTGTATATTTTTTTTTTCACACAAGCTTGCTTTTTGAGTGGACTGAGACATCCCAGGATTCATGTTGTGAATTTCATTGCTGGGGAAAATATTTTTTTATAGGGATGTGTATATCATATAGGCAGGGGCGGATCCTGGAATTCCATTAAGAGAGGTGCGCAAAAGTAATTCTGGTGGTACTCTCGGTTTTAATCAAATAAGATTTTGTTTTTTTATATTTGTTTTATTTTTATATTTCAAACACAATTTAAAGGGATAGTACAGTATTGGTGGAGATGAGAATTGGGCTTTAAACTTTTTGCGAGAGAGCAAAAAAACACTTATGATATAGTACACAGGATACCATTTTAAAAGGGATTCAAAGTTCATTTGATGAAAATCGGAATGACTGAAGCATTCAAAAACAAGAAAACAAAGCGATCGCAATAAATTGTGGTTCCCACACTTTATTAGAGTCACTCTTTTTTGTTGTTGATATCTCAGCCATTTCAAAACCAATTTTTTAATCAAATAAACGTTGAATTCCCCAAAAGAATCACATGCTCTTTCATAATTAATACAAGGTTTCTCATTATCTCACCAAAAATGATAGAAACCTGAAATTAGGTCTCGACCAAAACTGTACGATCCCTTTAAAAGGGAAGCGCCTAGTACGCCTCCCACCTGCTCCGCCACTGACAAAGGTATGTATATAATCTTTCAGAAAAGAAAGACTATAATGTCCTTGTAACGTGGTATCTACTCAATTTTAGTAGTCATGTTCAGTTGAGCAATAATTCTGCAAATCTTAGTAATACTTACATTTCCAGCGGGTGACATGATTGACGTCATCCCGTAGTCAGAAATTTTACACATCCTGGGGTCTTCCTTCATCAGAATGTTGTGTGCACAGAGGTTTCCATGGACAATCTTAATGTGATAACAAGTCATACTTTGATAAGAAATATATGAATCACAAGTTTCGGAGAAAGTAGAACGTCATTGACCTATCATTTTCGCAACGATGGCGGAAAGGACACACACACACACACACACACACACACACACACACACAATGGGCTAAAATTACAGGCGTTTTAATGCTCATCGTATCATAATCATATTACGGAAGAAAGTGCGAGAGAACCTATAAGGAAGCATTTGTTTGTGGGGTTACAAATTCCAAAAAAGGAAGTCGCCGGTATATATTTGCATGTGTGTGTGTGTGTGCGTGTGTGTGTGTGTGCGTGTGCGTGTGTTTGTGTGTTTGTGTGTTTACGTGAGTGGGAGTGCTTAAAGGTCCTACAGTATTTACCTTTGGGAGCAGTCATTGACACATGTTCAAAATATCAAAATTGATGCATAATGTGTAAGTCTGATATTTCACAAAACACCCTATCACATGAATTTTTCGCAATAAAGCCTAAGATATTAGCAGAATCAGTGTTTTTGGCAATAAACCGTAACTGTGGACGGTCTTTAAAACTGAAATTCAAGAATACCTTGTAAGCTTGAGTTCAAGAAAAAAAAATATTCGAATCTTGTGAAAAAATTATAAAATGAAGAGTTATCGGACAGTAAAGACAAAGGTTAGATTAATGCAGGGTTATATCATTATTAAACAGGAAAAAAATTGTAATACAGGATCTTTTGGGTACGTCATGTTAGTGCATTGTGACTTCAATGAAGAATGAAGCCTAGACGCCAGTTGAAAAAAAAAAAAGTACATTGCTCATCAAAATGATACATGGTGTCTCTCTCGCAAATTCATACTTACCCCCCGGCCAAATACCGGTTAGTGGTAAGGTCAGAGTAAAGATTAGGGTTAGGATTAGGGTTAGGGTTAGGAGTTTGGTTTAGGGTTAGGGTTAGGGTTAGGGTTGGGTTCAGGATAAGGATTAGGATTAGGGCCAGGGGAAGGGTGCGGGGTACTTGCCTAGGGGGTAATTGCCCTAGACCCCCTATGTGTCATATTTATTTTCTTTATTATGAAAAGTATGGTGAGTTTGTGCGGATTGATTTTCATGGAAAGGGTCAATGAAACCGCCTCTCTTCCGCTAATAGCAAATTTTTTATGCATGTGGTCAAGCACGAATTGAATCAGGTAAACAATAGTAAATAATAATAATAATAATAATAATAATAATAATAATAATAATAATTACAATAGTAATAATAATATTCACACTAATGTTTGCTAATATAAGCTTTGTTTTTTCAGTAGCATTTTCCACTTCAAACTATTTTGTTTTATTATGCCATGCTATCATTGTGCTTTGGTTCATTGTATTTTTTCCCTAGATTGAATTGATTTTGTGTAATCAAATATTTAAATGCCATCATGTTAGTGTTTTCTTGAATTGAAATAGAATTGATTACAAAAATCAAACGACGTTCGCTCTTCATCGTTCTAATTCAATTTGACACGTAAATCACCAGGCCCATTAATTAATGTTTCCCTTGTTTGAAAAAAAACACAAGAAGAGAGAGAGAGAGAGAGAGAGAGAGAGAGAGAGCTACTTTGTTCACTAGTCTCATGGCTGGGCGTACGGTATCTAATTACAAAGTGAAACTGTTTCCTCATAACACAGTTAAGAACGTACATACAATTTTGGCGTCCGCATAAGATAAAAATGAAGAGTTTGTTTGCAAAAACCGATAAGTCCATTTTTGAAGATTTTGAAAATTGGTTTCTGACATAAAGTACAAAATAATGTTTTTAAATGATGTATTGATCACTACATATGCAGGTACATTTTTGAAGTTATGGTCAAAAGAAGCAAGCATTTTCTTATTATTCTCTTTATTTTTCTTGACCTTTAATCGCAAATATCTCCATTTGGCAAATATGGACATATCGGTTTTTGCAAACAAACTCTTCAAATGTACTTTCCATAGGTAATTACCTTGTTGGACTCAAGGAAGTCCATCCCTTTAGCTACCTGCCAGGCGAACATTAGTAACTCAGTCTCATTAAATCGGGGTCTTAAAGGCTTGATGTTAGCGTAGGGAGATTTTGAAGTCTGGTTATTGAATTGAAGAAAAGTCAGCAATGTCCCACCGGAAACAAATTCGTTTACCATAGTACCTGCATGATGGCAGATATTTTCTTCACAGGAATAAATGCATATCGTTCAGTGCTACAAGCATTTCAATATGTCATCATTATAAATAGCGGGGATATATATATATATATATATATATATATATATATATATGTATATCGAAATATGAAAGTTCTGCGTCGGTGCGTAAAGTAGATATCAAGTGTAAAAACAGTCGTATAAACACCGCAGGAGCCAAAAAAATTGGACTGACGTTTCGGTCAAAGACCTTTATCAAAGACCTTTATAAAGACCTTTATCTTTGATAAAGGTCTTAGACCGAAGCATCAGTCCAATTTTTTTTTTTTTTGGCTTCTGCAGTGTTTATACGACTGTTTTTTACACTTGATATATATATATATATATATATATATATATATATATATATATATAATACATAATTATGTAATATGTATATATGAACATTGGTTATGATTTTTACTTTTAACTGAACGGCACCAGATTCCAATATATTAATGTAAAGCGACATTAAATTCATTTTAATTGCCTTTTAGAGATTAAAAAACAAAACAAAGAGGGGGGGGGCACACCATACTAGCATTGGAAGTCAGAATGACGCCATGTCAAATATATATGGCTATGGAAGGGAAAGGTAAGGCATATAATACCCTTCGTAGGTATTTATTCTGCTTCCCAAATGAATCAAAAAAAAAAAAATACACGGGTGTATCAAAAACCTAACCAACACTAACGGAGGAGTATTACAGAATTTCAGTTTATATTACATACACACCAACTTCACAATGAAATATTTAAATTCGTAATATAGTGATTAACCGTAGATTATGATAATAAAATAAAGATATTTTAATCAATAATATGATTGTTGGTGCTTGGAATGTGTTGTCAAACTTGCGTTTAACTCTTTGTGTGCCCCGTTCGAACGTCCGGCTCAGTGGACAGCGTGCCAACTTCGCATATTCTGCTCAACAAACAAAGCCGCCGAAACCGATCGATAAATCTCTAATCGACCGGTACAATGAAAGCGTTTCTCGCGCTTTTCTTCCTCTCACTTACGGCTTGCAGTCTACGTGGTGATTAAACTATCAAGCGGTGTTCCTAACCAGATTTACGTTTACATTCTAAGTTTCTGTCATGGTTTTATGTGCAAAATTCATGCCTTTACAGTAATGTAGCAACTGGCCATTTAAAAGAAATGTTGAAAATACATTTGTCATACTATGTATATCGAAGCAAAGTTTGGCATTCCTCAAACACTTTGCTCACTATTATGTACAGCTAAACAGAAATTTTAAGAAGTTATACAAATTGGAAACACAGAATTCTTTCTCAAAGCATGACTACCTTCGTGTCTCAGAATAACGTGGCACACAGGGGGTTTCAACCATGGCACATAAAGAGTTAACACTATCTCATGCACGAAATAGGAATATTATGAGGGGAAAGGGTAAAGTGGCCTTGTGTAGAGGGTCAAATTCTAGAGGTGACAAAACCTGCCTGTACACATCATTACTGAAACAAAAGATGAGACGGAAAAGACGAGCAACAATTCATATCTATTATCATATTTCATGCCCACCTACTCACATATCCAAACGAGTTTATTTCCATTGACACAATGTATATATATATATATATATATATATATATATATATATATATATATATATATATATAATGAGACCGTGCATACAAAAATAAGAAAAGTCGCACTATTTGATTTTGTTTGAGGACTAAAGAAAGATGAAACAGGTCAATGAAATAAAGTTTTAATTTTCCATATATTCTGCAAGAACTATTCTAATTTATTATTGACTTTTGTATCATAGAATGAAAGGGGAAGTCGATTTCCGCAGTTTTTCTAATACCTTTTGTTCATTTATCTAATCGTAAATATTTGATATACATATAAATACACACACACACACATATATATATATATATCTATAAATATGTATATACATAGTATGTATATATATATATATATATATATATATATATATATCATTGCTAGAGTGGTTTGATTAGGTATGTCTTGGAGGCTCCTTTTTCATTTCTTCAAATTCATTTGCACACGCTTCACACTCAATAACTTTCTTATAACTTTTGTACAAATAATGAATTACTAATTAACAAAATATGTTAATAGAACATGCTCAATTTCAGCTTAATCTAATAATCTCTCCATTGTTGTGGCTACGAAAGTTTACAATTTTTTTTTGTCCCATTCATCGTGCAGCTAGCACAGCTTGGTTAAGGACTAAGCGCCTCAATAGATTGTGTACTTCAGAGCCTCTTTGGCCAGTTCATACTTTTCCAGAGTGTGTGCTTTCTTTCCAATATTCAGACAGGTTTGGAGACTCCATCTGAATTGAGTTGTTCATCATTTCAAAGCTTAGAATCGGCTCTTTCAGAATCAGCCCTTACCTAAAAATTCAGGCCTGGCTACTTTTTGATTGTTTTGTGGTGCAGGGTCACGTTTTTGATAATCATATGCACAAGTTTTACTGCAATAATATTCCATGTTATCGATTACAATAAACAAACATTTTGTTCTTCCGCAATCAACTGAAGTGGTAACTTAAATCTCGAGATTTGTAACATAAACATTTAGGGCATCGAGTGTTCAACGATACATGAGTTTCCCATTAGGCAATTACTATGTATTTATCTCGACTCTTCCTGAGGAGTAGTCTGCGAGTATAGAATAGGAAGGTACTTACACAAAATGTCTGCATCCACATAATTATGTCCTAGTGTAGACATACAAAGCAATGCGTTGTAACAAGCTTAATCTTACAGGACAATGGATGAATACAGTCGTACAAGTCAATGTCATTTTGCCATATGTGTCTTGTTATCTCGTTCCTTGTTTTGACTCCTTTTTTTTGGGGGGGGGGGGTGAGGGGTGCTGAAACATTCGGTGTACTCACGATAATCAGGACAGCATCCAAAACACCTCACAATGTTTGGATGGTTTGGAAGGTTACGTAGATGTGTCACCAAATGCAGAAGGTCTGGACTGTTTTCTGTGAGTGCACAGCAAAGATGAAGATAGGTAAATACCATGATGATTGCATTATGTTACCAAAATCTTCTCTGAAGACTAAGTCAATTAATGTTATCTCAAAGACAATCAGGAGAAATAATATCACATCTAATACAGTGCGTATAAAAAAAAGGAATCCAACTTAGGAGGGCAACTATGTCATGATTGTCAGCTATGGAGAGCACAATGTTGACTGTTTGGAAAAAAAAAAAAAAAACTTTTCCCTATTCCATTGTAACCTAATTATGTTGACAAATGTCGTGCATGACTGAGCTTACGGACTTTAAAGTCCACAATGACAAATTGCACTTTTGTAAGTATTTGTGTTATTGTGAAGGAACAATGCATGTCTCACTGCATGGATGAGATCTGTCTATGAAAGTGGCCAAATTTTCAAAACCAGCCGCCGAGCCTGTACGAATGCAAATTTGTATTTAGCGTTTGTGTTTAGAGTTTCCCTAACATTTTATGGTTCATAACCTTGAACATGGCCACCTGTCCGATAACTTGGTCACTCCCATGGAGGCCAACCCACACGGTCCATTATTTTTTTTTTCTCTGTTCATATTCAACACAAAGCTGGCAGCGACAGACCATGCCTTGACTATAAAGAGAGGAAAATGGATAAGGGTTAAGCCTTTATAGCAGTGACCAAGTTATCGAAACATGGCTATGTTGAAGGTTATGGTATGTAAAAAGGTTTAGCAGAATAAATTCTAAACACGAACCTGCAGTAGAAGTGCAGGCTGACCTAATGATTTGGCCACTTTCATTGACAGATCTCATCCATGCAGTAAGACATGCATTGTTTGTTCACAATACAACGCAAACCTGGAAAAAAAAAACGCAAATTGTCATGGTCGTCTTTAAAGTCCATGTGTCCAGTCATGCATGACATGCGTCAACATAATTTGGTATTATTGGAAAGAGGATAAGTTGTCCTTTCCTCACAACTAACACTGCGCTCTCCATAGCTGACAATTATAAAATAATAGCCCACCAAAGTTGGATTACTTTTAAAGTAATAACCTGTGATCTGCCTCAGGGCTACCGAAGCCACGCCCTGTTTTGTGCGGAGTTCACCCTTCCACACGTCGCCAAAATTCCCCACGCCGATGGAACCAAGTCGAGAAAAGAACGCCAAGGTTTCGGTTCCAATAGCAGGGTTGATTTTTGTAAGTGGTTGGTACACAGCATCGTCTGCCAAAAGTTGAATATATTGATGTTTATAAATTATGTATACGGTATTGAATACACGGTATGTCTATTTTTGAAAAAAAAAAAAATCCTTTCTATTTTATCATCAGCTTTCAATATAAGTAAATCACAACCAGCTGTACATTCATTGTTTTATAATATAACATTATTATACTATAACAAAAACAATCAAAGAAAACTGAATACACTGAAAAAGTTTTTTTCTTTTTTAGAATATGATTTCTAGTGTATATTTTGATCACAAATGAAAAAAAAAATAGAAACAACAGTCGTTTATGAGCATTACAAATTGTGCCTTAGTTTCATTTTGGCATCAAATTACCGAGAAAAAGAATCATAAGGTGTGAAAATGCAACAATCTACCTTTGATTCGGCTTTCAATCATCTCATAAGTGCTGTTTTCGTCGCTTCCTGGTATGACTGTTCTGAATTAAAAAAGGAGAGCAGATTCAGTGAAATTCTAATTGGATTACTTTTAACTTTGACATCGTGATAGGTTATATAAATCTACAGAAAACGCATAAAGGTTACAAACACGCATAATTGGTGCACTGTCAGCAAAACATTTTTGGTCTATTCATGGGGAAACTGGAATAAATGCAAGACAAAGTGAATTGATTGAGTTTTTTCTTACCTTACGTTCTCTTCAGTGTTATTTGGCACTAAAAGAATAAGGAAAGAGGAGAAAGTGATATATTTTGTAGGTTACATACGAAATAAATTCACCAGTTCAATTGGCTTTCGCCACTGTCAATTTCTATATGATTGCTATTACAATAATTTGATATATATGGTTAAATGTATTGAATGTTGGAGTGATTGCAGTGACTTATTTTCGTATTTACCATAGAGGCCCATTTGTGTGTATGCTTGTGTGTGTGTGTGTGTGTGTGTGTATGTATTTCCGCAGAATCAGGGGAAGTTTCAGATTGTCATTATACTACCTTATGTCAAATAATACTATTGTAATGACAAATTGTACGCTTTAAAGGGATGGTAAAGTATTGGTGGAGATGAGAATTCGGCTTTAAACCTTTTGCGAGATACCAAGAAAACACTTATGATATAGTACAGAGCATACCATTTAAAGAGACATTCAGATTTTATTTGATGAAAATCGGGTTTGGAATGACTGAAACTTCCAAAAACAAAGTAAAACAAAGCAATGGCAATAAAGTGTGGGTCCCACATTATAATTTTTGGATATTTCGGCCATTTCAAAACAAATTTTCATCAAATAAACGTTGAATTCCTCATAGAATTACATGCTCTTTCATATTTCATACAAGTTTTCTCATTATCTCACCAAAAGAAAATTTCAGAAACCTGAAATTAGGTCTCAACCATAATTATACGATCCCTTTAAGAACCCTTGTAACAAAAAAAAATCATACAAACCTTTGTGGAAGCCTTTGCAGAACTGCACACTAATCAATGTTATAGAAAGCGCCAGCAGTACACCCATGATTGACAGCGCGGCAACGTAACCAGTAGACACGGTAGAGGGATCTAGAATAAATTATTTTGTCAATTCAAAGTTTATTTCATCTTTCGACAAAGCATATATGTTTCACTTCCTTCGATAACAGAGAATAAGGTAAACAGAAAATTGTGTAATGAAAAGACTGTACAATAATGAGGACCTTATAGTAATTACACATTGTGGTAAAAACGAAACAGAAGTGGTCAAAATGAAATGCATGTATAATTGTTTAAAGTGAAAAAAATGGAGAAACCCACTAAAAAGAAACAGCTTGTAGAGTGTGGGCCCCTCTGAAAAACAAAAAATCGATGAAAAAAAAGAACTGAAGCATCGTAGATTAAAAAAGAAAAGAAAATAGGTAGAAGTCTGGATGCCCACTGAAAATTACCCGTTCCATACGGGAACCCGGTGGCCTGCGCATTAAGTCTATGGGCATTTCCCAATCCAGTATGGAAGTGGTTAACAGATAAATACACTTACTTTCATAGACGTGAACAAACATGAAACAAGACTAGACAACAAAACCACTACTGAAGAAAAGGCTGCACCGGACAAAAAGGGATGGACAAGACTAACAAACAGTACACAAAATAGCTAACAAAAACGCACTACGGAGACAGCAATCTTCGGCAGAAGCATGTCAGGAGAAACAGATGGTAGTTGTGGAGAAAAAAAAGGTAATATTGTAACGCCTAAAAAAGACGACAAGGAAATAGAGGGACGCATGGACAGGAGTAAAGTTACATAGACGGAAATTCAACTCTTAGAAGAGTATTATAACGGCAAATTGAAAAAAAAAAAAAACCAAATATGACCTAACACGTTGATTCCCGTCTAAAGGAAATGACAACTGCAGTCTGCTTAAAATGGTACGGTAATTGTTAAGGTGAGGATTCAGGATTCCTGGATACCTAAAATAAACCAAAGTTAAAGATCATGCAATTTTAACAGGAATTCAAAGTTTATTTGAGAGAAATCGGTTTTGAAATGACCAACATATCCAAAAACAAAGAAAAAAGAAGCAATTCTAAAAAAAGGTGGGCACCACCTTTTCCTAGGATCTTTTTTATTTCTTTCTTTTTGGATATCTCATCCATTTCAATTGTAATCAAATGAATGTTAAACTCTTCTCATAATAAAGGACATGCTCTGTTATGCTTCATACACGCTTTCAAATTATATCACATGATAAAAAAAAAAAGTTTGAAACCTAAAGACACATCACAACCAAAACTGTACATCCCTTTCGATGTACCAAGTCGTGTCCAATGGCAGCTGAATCACCACCACAGAATAAACAGAGATCACGATTGCGTTTTTATACTATAGTATTTTTCTCATTTTCTTAGAAACTTAGTCATTGTAAGCCAAATTCCTTGTTGTCACAAAGACATTTAGATTGAAATCAGGGAAAAAAAAGTGTTTGCTTTGTAAAATAAATATGTATTTGGTCCATACCATATCTTGAAAGATGCACCACAACGAAGGGAGTTGACTACTAGTATTGTGAGAAGAGAACTTCCTGACCTGATCACGTAAAGTGTGCATGGTTGTTTCAATAACATAATTATCTCTTCATTCGAGTTATGAACTTACTGTATTACGTGATGGTACTAAACTCTGAGAAACGGAATTTCCTTTTTCTTCAAGGGATTGTTTTACCTTCGGGAGCATTCTATCATTTGATGTATATGTGTAGCTCAATATATGACAGTGCATCACAAAACGAACAAAAAGTCGCACCCCTTGATTTCACGTGAGGACTAAAAAAAGGTGAGATGGGTAAACCGAGTCAATCTTGAGTTTTTCATATTTTCTGAAAGAGCTATCCTTCTTCTACATTATTCTTTAGTTTGGGATCAAAACTTGAATGGCAAAGTGTGTTTTCAGTAGTTTTTCTACAACCCATTTTTCGGGGGAAATAGAATGGTCAGGTTTGTCTTACCGTCCCCTTTTCATTTCTTGAAATCCTTTACACACTCTTCACTTTCAAGTCTAATAACTTTTGAAAGGACAAGTCTACTGCTTTGAAAGTTGGCAATAATCATGGGTAGAATGTGTTAATAAAACATGCTTAATTTCAGCCTAATCTAATAATTTCTTCATTGTAGTTGCTCCAGTGGTTCACATCCTGTGATTTGTCTCTTTCATTGCACAGCTAGCACGGCTCGGTAAAGATTAAGCGCTTGAATAGACCCTGTACTTCAGAGCCTCTTTTCTCAGTTCACACTTTTCCAGAGTGTGCGCTTTCTTTCTAGAATTTAGATAGGTGAAGGGAGTTTGTTTGTTTGTTCATTTCCATCTAAGAAGACTTAGATTTCCTGATCCTGATCCTGATCATTTTTTTTTACCCTCCAAAAATGATCAGGAATGCAATTCGTAGAGTAAAAGAGAAATCCCGAAGAGATGTCTTCAACCAAACTAAGTTGGAGAAAAACAAGGAACGCCTTCCATTCGTGACCACTTACCACCCTGCTGCCAAATCTTTCGTGAAACAAGACAGGCAAGAATGGCCTACACTGGCTCTCGACCCCTAGTTTAAATAGGGAAACCTGTCGGATATCAACCTCTACACGCCCAGCGTCAGCTCCCAAATCTCAGGAAATTGCTTGTGAACACCAAACTCCCAGCACCTTTACCACCGAGTGGTAACACACCATGTGCTAAGCCTAGGTGCCAAATTTGCAAACACCTTATTATTGACACCAGGGTGAAAATCTCCAACAATGTCACCCTCCGTCCAGAGAGACTTACCTGCGATTCCAGTAATGTTCTGTATTGTCTAATGTGTGCAAAATGCCCTCACGCTGTCTATATTGGTGAGACCAGCACCAAATTCCGGATGCGCTTTAATAATCACAAATCGTCCATCCTGAAAAATCGGAACGACCTTCCCGTTGCCAAACACTTCAACCTCCCCGCCCACTCACTAACGGATGTCAGAGAGTGCATTTTCGGGGGAGGTTACACATCAGCAGAGGAAAGAAAACTCGCCGAGTTACGAGTAATCGTAAAGAGTAAGAGCTTTCAAGGTGAAGGGTTGAACAGGAATTTATCCATTCTAAACGGTTATTCATTGAATATGTCACGACGAGGATTATAAGATATTTTTTTTTTCAAAATATCTTTTTAATTGATAACTGTTTCACTACCACTGTTGTTTAGAGAAATCAGTGGGTTATTCTGTCTGAGGTTATGATGAATTAAAGCGAATATTATGATTTCATGTCTCCATCTTAATAATCAATTTACTCTTACTTTGTATTATTTTCTATAGATGGATTCACACTGTCATCCTATTACTCATTTGTATGATACAATCAATTTCACACTTGTATGTTCAAATCTGTTTAGATTTCAGTGAGTCACTGAACTGTGACTTTTGTAATTGATTATTTCATCTGTTTCTTAACAGGAATTATTATATCGACTTCTTCCTACCGATGATTATTGTATTCTGAGTCATTTAATTGTTTGAGCGCTCTTTAACCTATTTTTGTAACTTATGGTACGTTGATGATTACATATGTCGATATCATAACATGAAACAACTTAATTGCTGGAGCGCTCTTTAACTTATTTTTGTAACCTATGGTACGTTGATGAGTACATATGTCGATATCATAACTTGTGATAATACAAAGTAATTAAACACTATTGTTACGTAATAAACATGTCAATGTCCTCCTCCTTATGCGTGGGGTGCCTTGACTACATTGCGTCTACATGGCAACATCATTGAAAAGGGAACACTCTCATAGCAACCAATTCTGTGTATATGAGAGCGCGCTCTTCATGTTCAATTTATGTTTTGGCATTGACATTCCTCGTCGAGACTCCTGAAGAAGGTGGATGGAAGCCACCGAAAATTTGAATTGCTCAATAAATTCATTCTTTCTTATATATTGGCGAAATATTGCATTACCGGTTTATTCTTCGTTACATTGGAGCCAATACGTGAATTCGCAACATGTTTGCTATTATATATATATATATATATATATATATATATATATATATATATATATATAATAATTTTGTGTTCGTTTTGTAATGAACGGTCATATATATATATATATATGAAGGGTTTGTTTGCAAAAACCGATAAGTCCATTTTTGAAGATTTTGAAATACGATATCTGTCATAAAGTACAAAATAATACCTTTTAAATGATATATTGGTCACTACATATAAAGGTATATTTTTGAAGTTATGATCAAAAGAAGCAAACATTTTCTCATTATTCTCTTTATTTTTCTTGACCTTTAATCGCAAATATCTCCATTTGGCAAATATGGACTTATCGGTTTTTGCAAACAAACTCTTCATATATACATATATTATATTTATATATATACATATACATATATATATATATATATATATATATAAATATATATATATAAATGTATATATGTATATATATGTATAATATATATGTGACCGTGCACCTCAAAACGAACATAAAGTCGCACACACTGATTTTGCGTGAGGACTGAAAATAAGTGAAATGGGTCAACCTCGCCGAACTTGACTTTTTCATATTTTCTGAAAGAGCGGGTCTTCTTTTACATTTTGATAAAATTTGGTATCATAAAACGGGCAGGAAAGTGTGTTTTCTTTAGCAGTTTATCTCGAACATTTTTGGTAGAATAGTGTGATTAGGTGTGTCTTTAGAATCCCTTTTTTTATTTCTGAAAAACCGTGTCCACACTCTTCAATTTCAACTCTAATAACTTTGGAAAGGATAGTGCTACTGCTTTGAAATTTGGCGTTAATTATAGACAGAATGTGTTAATGAGGCATATCTAATTTCAGTTTAATCTGATAATCCCTTCATTGTTGTTACTCTGGTGGTTTACTTCCTGTTTTTTGTCCCATTCATCGCACAGCCAGCACGGTTTGGTAAAGATTAAGCGCTTGAATAGACACTGTACTTCAGAGCCTCTTTTCTCAGTTCACACTTTTCCTGAGTTTGTGCATTCTTTCCAATATTTAGATAGGTTAGGAGAGTCCATTTGATTTGAGTTATACATCATTTTAAAGCTTAAAGTCTGCTCTTTCAGAATATGGTCTTAACGAAAAATTCATGTCTGGCGACTTTTTGTTTGTTTTGAGGTGCAGGGTCACATATGTACTCTCTAAAAAAAGTCGAGTGAAAATTTTCACTCTAAAAAGAATGAATACAAAAAAGAGTGAAGTTCGAGTGAAATTGGAGTGAATTTTGAGTGAAAATGCTCATTTTCACTCATTTTGGAGTGACGTCTGGGATCACTCGAAGATTTTGGAGTGATCCCTGACGTCACTCCAAAATGAGTGAAAATGAGCATTTTCACTCAAAATTCACTCCAATTTCACTCGAAATTCACTCTGTTTTGTATTCACTCTTTTTAGAGTGAAAATTTTCACTCGATTTCTTTTAGAGAGTATACATAATATATATATATATATATATATATACATACATATATGACCGTGCATCACAAAACGAACACAAAATCGCAGCCTTTGTTTTTGCGTGTTAACCTCAAAAAGGTGAAACGGGTCAACCAAGTCAATCTTCAATTTTTCATACTTTCTGCAAGAACTTTTCTTCGTCTTAATTATTCTTAAGTTTGGTGTCATAAAACGAACGGGAAAGTGTGTTTTCAGCAGTTTTTCTATAACCCCTTTTTGTAGAGTAGTGCGATTAGTTACGTCTTTAAAGGTCTCTTTTCATTTCTTTAAAATCCTTTGAACACCCTTTACTTTAAAACTCTAATAGCTTTTGAATAGACAACGGTACCACCTTGAAAGTTGGCAGTTATCATGGACAGAATGTGTGAATTTAGTCGATCGGCTCATGATTCGGCTGAGGGGGATGACAGCGATACCAATTTTGTGATGTCATAAATAGAAGCGCATGTGCACACACCCTGGCATTACTACATACTGAATGAACATTGTGTGTATTTACGTCCACTTGTACCGAAATATGTCACTATTCTTTCCTTGTTTATGTGTTTTCTTCTCTTCCTTCTCCATCTCCCTCTTTTGTTCTTGTTTTTTTTTTTCTCACCTCACCTTTTTTTTTTTATTTTGCGATACGTTGTATATCACTTCCACTCATCTGCAGGTACATTTCTTTCTTTTTTTGAGGGGGGAACCTTGGTAAACGAGCTGCGCTTTTTCAAGGTTCCACGCAACATTACATCTAAACATGAATATAGTTTTTTTTTTGTTATATATACAAAAAAGAAATTACTTCTCCCCACAAGGGGTTTGTGTTACAAGTGAATGGTTTGTGTGAATAAATGGAAATTGAATTGAAAGACACTGATTTTGTGTGAGCACTGAAAATAGGTGAATGGGTCAACCTGGCCGAGCTTGACTTTTTCATATTTTCTGAAAGGGCAGGTCTTCTTCTACACTATGACAAAATTTGGGATCATAGAACGGGCAGGAAAGTGTGTTTTTAAGCAGTTTATCTCGAACATTTTTTTTTAGAATAATGTGATTAGGTGTGTCTTTAGAGTCCCCTTTCCATTGCTTGAAATCCTTAAGACACTCTTCACTTTCAACTCTCATAACTTTTGACAGGATGATGCTACTGCTTGGCAAGTTGCCACTGTATGGACAAAATGTGTTAAAGGGGTCGTATAGTTTTGGTTGAGATCTAATTTCAGGTTTCTAAAATTTTTTGGTGAGAAAATCAGAAATCTCTGATGAAATATGAAAGAGCATGTAATTCTATGACGAATTCAACGTTTATTTGATGAAAATTGGTCTTGAAATGGCTGAGATATCAAACAAGAGCGATTCTACTAAAGTGTGGGACCCATACTTTATCACGATCGCTTTGTTTTACTTTGTTTTTGGATGTTTCAGTCATTCCAAACCCGAATTTTATCAAATAAACTTTGTATTCCTCTTAAAATGGTATGCTCTGTACTATATAATAAGAGTTTTCTTGGTATCTTGCAAAAAGTTAAAAGCCCACTTCTCATCTCCACCAATACTGTACTATCCCTTTAAAAAGGCATGCTCAATTTCAGTTTAATCTGATAATCACTTCACTGTTGTTACTCCAGTGGTTCACATCCTGTTTTTTTTTTTTTTTTTTTTTTTTTTTTGTCCCATTCATCCCACAGCCAGCACGACTTGGTTAAGATTAAGCTCTAGAATAGACACTGTACTTTAGAGCCTCTTTTCTCAGTTCACACTTTTCCTGAGTGTGTGCATTCTTTCCAATATTTAGATAGGTTAGGAGAGTTCATTTGATTTGAGTTGGACATCATTTTAAAGCGTAAAGTCTGCTCTTTTAGAACCTGCTCTTAACTACAATTCCATGTCTGGCGACTGTTTGTTCATTTTGTGATACAGGGTCACATATGAAGATTTTGCTTGCAAAAACCGATAAGTTCATTTTAGAAGATTTGAAGTACGGTCTCTGTCGTAAAGTACAAAATAATACCTTTTAATTGCAACTGATTGACAAATTGCCCTACATCGACGTAAATAAGCACTGAATTGATCAGTGTTTTAGTAGTAGCCATGATAAAAAAAATCATGGGCGTACATACTCGAGCAGGATTCGAACCTACGACCTCCAGGAGGTCGTAGGTTCGAATCCTGCTCGGGTATGTACGCCCATGATTTTTTATCATGGCTACTACTAAAACACTGATCAATTCAGTGCTTATTTACGTCGATGTAGGGCAATTTGTCAATCAGTTGCAATGAAAACATCTCGACGGAAGAAATTCATGAAATTTGAATAATACCTTTTAAATGATATATTGGTCACTACATAAAAGGTACATTTCTTAAAGTTATGGTCAGAAGAAGCAAAAATGTTCTTATCATTCTCGTTATTTTTCTTGACCTTTTAATGCAAATATAATGGACTTGTCGGTTTTTGTGAACAAACTCTTCATTTATATAAATGTAAATATAAATATGTATATATATATACATATATATATATATATATATAAGTATATAAAGTATATATATATATATATATATATATATATATTATATATACGAACGTGTAACTGTACTAAAAGCAACATAAAGGCCGCAATATTGGGCAAGCCTCTAATTGGTATTTACCTAATCTGCGATTGAAATAATGACTTCAAATCAGACTTCTCTACGTTCACGTCTGATATAGAGCGTCATATAAAAATCAGTTGTGTTTCCGGTAACTCGCTTGTAAAATGTAATCTATACACGTACCACCTTCTGGCATTTTACATTAGCATGATTGAAATATGATATATCATTTGAACACAAATTAACAATTGAATGAACATGAAATGAAAGAAATAGACAATCACAAAGCAAGTATTGTATCATTGTAGAATTATCGTATCGCTTGCTCTAAAAAAAAGTATACGTCTGAAAAGTTTGGTACGATATGCTTATTGCATGGTGTTATTACAAGTAATATCCACAATTCAGTTAAATTTGAGGATATTATTTTACAGCCATTATGGTTCAATTACCAAATTTTATTTCATGGTGAGCCTATTATTTCTAGAAATTTGTTTGAATCAAATATAGTTTATCAAATAGTTGAATCAAATATAGTTATATAGTTTATACGATTGCATCCTAAAATCCTAGTAAGTATTGTTTATAGTATCAACATCATTATATCAATTAGTAAAATGTACAATAGTATATAGAAGAATTGAAATGAATATGTCTATTTGGTATAACAAATTGGTGCTGTTGTTGTTTTGTTCCAGTGTTCCACGTTTTACAAGCGTGGCTTTTTTAGTGGAACACTGTTTTCCATCATTGTGATTATTTACTATTTTTGTTGCCATGACAAAGTGCATTGTTTCTTTTTACGACACCATTCGTGTATAATATACTTTATATTGTATTGAAAAAAAAAATCCTTTATCGGACGAGTGTAAGAGAAATGAAAAAAAAATTGTATCACTTTGGATTATGTCAACTTTTTCTTTTCTTTCTTTGTGATGATGGAAATAAATAAACTATTGAATTGAATTGAAAAAAATATGATTTACATAGAAAATATTATGAAACCAAATGGTTCCTTTATGAATTATGACCAATTAATACACAGAAATTTAATCCAGGGTTATTTTTATTTTTTTTCTATAGTATATACAACTCCTCGATAATTCACCATAAAACAAATTATAAATTGTCAAAATGTTGTCTCACTTTTGAATTCTTGTGATCTTCTGCTGAAAAAGTTTCTAAAAGCCAAAAAAGTTTCAAAAGTCTGTTACCAATATTTTGTAAAAAAAAAGAGAAAGAAATAAAACCACACTCCAAGAGACAGACCATCGAGTAAAATGAGAAACTGACTTATTGTTCGACTAACAAGATTCTTTGCTATGGAAGTCTCGTTTTTCTTTAATCTAAAGATCATCGATAGAGAATAGAATTCGGAGTTTTCAATTTAAATTCGTAAAAAGGAAAAAAAAATCGCTTCTCAACATTATATAATTATGTAAAATAGGTATAAGTGATTCTTCCATTCGTAATTTTTGTGAATCTCATCCACAAATGTACTACATGTATTTGTTATCATGCATGTATTTGGTATATAGAGCGGCGTGTGAAAATAAAGTTGAAGAAAAAAAGATCCTATTTCACATCCACTACAAATACACAGACAAGTGGCAAACAATATTAACAACGACAATCCTACCTGCTGGTGATTTTGAAGACACTGTGATCGAGGTTTCCTCTCTGACGCGCTTCATGCCTGTACAATACACACACAAACACACACATTAATCACTACGCAAACATAAACGACAACGGATATTCTACTCTTACCCTCATATTGAAAAGAAGCCAAAAAATTAAATTCTGTGATATTTTCTGTCCGAATACTCTACCAAAATGCCAATATCACATGTTTCACGTTTGTGTGTTTGTTTGCTTGTTTGTTTGTTCATTTCCATCTGAGAGATGGCTGGATAGCCCATATTCAGCTTCGTTTAATAAGCTGGTCTTCCAGGGGGTGCAGTTGTATGTGAGGTGGGACATCTTCACTAGGTTAAACACCCTTCTCTTTGCGATGAATGCATGAAGCGGGATCTTTTATGTGCATGAGTTGTTACTCTCTCATACACGGGACCTACATTTTATGTCCTATCTGAGGGACAGCGTGTTTTGCCTCTTGCTAGAGGGGACGGTATGCTTACATACAACATTGCTCAGTCCAGACTCGGGTTCGAACCCGGACAGCGTGATGGTGAGGCAGACGCGCTACCGACTAAGCCAACTCACCGCCCTTTGCTTAAAGCCCCGGTCACACAACACTCCACGTTTAAATCACGTACAAAAAGTTATGAAAATCTGATGGACGCGGTCGTAAGTGGTAATTCTTTGGTCAATTTTGGCTTGGTCGTGCTTTGTACGGGGTATTGCCGTTGGCGGCTGTTCCACTGCTGAAGCACTCCCTAAGCACGGCTAACCACGTCCAGCCACATGTATGTACGAGGAAAAAATCATTTTTGTCAGTGATAAGCGGCTAAACACACGCTATTTCCCGTGATACCAACGGGTAACACGCGTCAGATGACCGTGCTGTGCCCATGACAGACCGCTAAACTTTCGCGTCTTACCAACGTCTTACCGCGTCTCCCCAAATCTAAATCACTGCCGGAACACGGATTATCACGTGTGTTTCACGTGCGTTGCACGTCTTTATCACGTGTGCCGCCCGTGGTTGTCCGCGGAATAACATTTTGAGCAGTTCAAAACTTTTTACCACGTCCGACGCCGTTCCGATTTTTCCCCGCGTCCTGCCACGTCTATAAATCGACCGTAGCTCGTCTTAAACTCGAGATCAACGCGAACAACATCGTCTGCTTCACGGGGGACCACTTTTTGACGTGTTTTGGTCGTGATTAAGCCGTAAAGCGCTGTGTGACCGGGCTTTTGAATTACGTTCTTGTCCAACGAAAAATTAGTCTTGTTTTTCTGCTATCTTATCCATTTAATATTATGTGTTGTGCGTTCTAACTATTTACACTTCTTAAAATTGTCAACGATGCTTGTGTTTTCAGTTCTAATGATGGATGCAACGTACTCACAGCATGGAACAAATGTTCTCGTAGCTGTGGTGTTTCCAAGATAGTTTCCACCAACACAGAGATACTCCGTCTCAAAATCGGGCTTCGCCCTGGTGTAGGTAGAATTTGATGAGACTGGAAAAGGGTTGTCCGTGACGTTTTCATAAATGTAGTACGCAGTGACAAATGGGTTTGGTTTGTCAGCTGACGTAATGGCGCAGGTCACAGTGAGCATAGAGTTATTTGTGTCGTCACAGAAGCCAACTGTGATAGTATCGGCATCAGGTGGGTCTGCAAGGCAATAGGAATTTCCTTTGAATTATCTTCACAGATTCAGTTTACAATGTATTCCCCCACATATTACATAAAATATTTTCATTTTTCTTTTGATTACGTAAATACTGTTTTGTACATTTTTAATGTCGCTTATTTTCTGCTCACGTGGGAAAACGCGAATGCACATGATGAATAATAAGACACGGTAATGAGCATCTGAAGTTAGTCAGTTAAGAAATCAGTTTAAAAAAAAGTAATTAGAAGATCCTAGAAAATCAAAGCAGGAATTGAACTTAGATTAATCTTTTTGAATTGTTTATCTTCATTGGAAATGACTTCTCGCTGTCAGTGTTAATCGCAACTGCAAATTGAGTATATGAATATAAGAACGACCCAAGTCCATGGAAGATCATTTCGAGTAAACTAAAAAAAACTTCATATCTTTTTTATTTGTCCAATAATATGCTATTTAACTGTGATGGGAAGGCAACATTGTCTATACAAATTAGAACATATATTATTATGACAATTAACATTTACATCAATTCTGGAGAGGCCATTTTGTGTGGTGGACTTGGGTCGTTCTTTGATTCATATGGACTTGGGTCGTTCTTTGATTCATATACATGATATTCTGCTATAGAGATGGGAGAAAGATGAGAGAGGGCGCTATTATATGAATGTAAGAATGACCCAAGTCCTTCATTCTTACATTGATATAAGATTTAACTCATTCATTTCAGGCACTTCCGGGGGTAATTAGGATTTATCATTTACACATAAGATGAGTCCATGCATAAGCAACAATTTCCCATGTCAAACTGAATTTAGCCAAAAATTGGACTTGGGTCGTTCTTACATTCATATACTCAATTGCATTGCACAAAGATTGGGGAGGGGATTGCAAAATATTACAATGGATGGGTAGCTAAGGTATCTAACATATACATTTTCCTTAAGTAAGAAGTGAAAGCAAGACAAAATGAAAGAAAAAAAACATAGATAAGAAATACATATTACAATATATATATATTTATATATATATATATATATATATATATATGTGTGTGTGTATATATTCATATCACGTTTTTACTTACAGTGCACACTGAGAGAAGCTATGCTGTCTTGCCGATTAAGCCTGGTCAATTGATGTCCAGTGGTCTCACATCGTAGAGATTGCCTGTTATTTTCCTTTCTTGGAACGAAGGTAAACGTACTCCTTGTATCAGTCAAATTTGAATTGCCAGTGTTTGGAGCATTTGTTGTTACTATCCCACCGGTCTGTTGTACGTCTCCAAGATACCAGTTGATGTCTACCGCTGGTCGGCTTCCTACTGCTTTGCAATCTGCCTCGTATGATTCTCCAGCGATCAGAGTAGAATTCAACGTAAATGATAAAGTTGGTCCCACTGTAGATTTGAAAGACAAACACACACACAGATGTTAATTCAGAAGCAATCACAAGGAGACGCACACGAACACATACACACACACACACACCCTCACACACACACACGCACACACACACACACACACACACACACACACACACACACACACATAAGGCCTGATAAGCAATAACCAGAAAAGAAATAGTGTCTGCTTTGTCGTTATTTAACAGTCTATGCTCAGCGGTACCTTTTTTGCTCTTTATGCCTCGTAAAACACACTTCAATGTGACGTAACTTGAATAATGTCATTGTTTCAGAAGGCAATAATGACAATAAACAAAACTTTATTGTAAAAGAAAATACCTTGAAATATTATCAAGGTAACTGTAGAGTAAGAGTGTATGAAGAGTTTGTTTGCAAAAAACCGATAAGTCCATATTTGCCAAATGGAGATAAAGCTGTATTTGCGTTTAAAGGTCAAGAAAAATAAAAAGAATAATTAGAAATTTTTTGCTTCTTTTGACCATAACTTCAAGAATGTACATTTATATGTAGTGACAAATGTCGATTAAAAGGTATTATTTTGCACTTTATGACAGAGATCGTACTTCAAAATCTTCAAAAATGGACCTATCGGTTTTTGCAAACAAACTCTTCATATGTTCCTCATATTTCGATCTGAACCAGTTTTAGGGCCTCAATTCTAATTCTGCTCTACTTGCTTACGGTGCAGTAAAGACAAATACCGGTGTATTTGGGCTAGGAAAACACTGAAATGATTATGCATCGTACATTTATCCTGAAATTATTACTCATTATGGACATGAGGATAAGGCAAATATGTTGTATATCTCTTGGAAGTATAGCTGATTAGGTTTTATGCTATTTGTCTGTGTGTTATCTGACTACGGACAAGCTGTCTGCGAATATTTTGTTCAACACGTCCAGCGCCTATAGGAACTTTGTGGAAAACATCATGGAAACAATTTGATTCATTTGGTTGTCGTACAGTTCAAGCTTTATGCAATGATACAGATATCATGTTATAGGAGTATTGCTTTAAAATTGATGACCATTGTACAATATACTACTGTTGACTATGTGTACTACAAATACAAAAAAAAAAAACAACAAACAAACAACGGAAGAACACACAAGGGGTTCAGAAAGATGCGCCATCCCATGCGGTATTTTCATTGAATGCTTCCTTTATTGATTGACAGTCTCTCTCTGTAGTCCATATGCTGCTCTCGACTTCCTTTCTCCGTTTGTTTAATATAATATTGACGTTTCTGTTAATTTGTGCCTTATTTGCTTTGCTTTCTTTCCTCCTCTTTTGCTTTTTCTTTTTTTTTCCTAGGATTTCTCAAGACATCTCACGACATCTCAAGACATCAGGTAATAGGCCTACTTGTAGGCATGTAGGTACTGTTTAACATTGGGAGTTCGAAAAAATCACATTTGATGCATATGTGTAGGACAGTTGTATCACAAAACATCCTACCATGTTAATGTTTTACAGTAAAGTTTGAGATATAAGGAAATATCACTATTTTTCTCAATAAACTATAACTGTAGACGGTCTATTCTGGAAGCATTTCGTTATAACTACTTTTCACATTATTTAGTACATTTATCAATACCTAACTTTAATCACACTGATTGGAATTTTTACATTGGTTGTTTTTATCCCTAACTCACATTTTTGAACTATTTTGAAGCACTAAAGCTTTGTTTTTGTTTCACCTGCAAATGGTAAATTACGCATTCAATATAGAAATCTTCCCTGCAGCACCTGTGTACCGCGCTGGAAAAACGAGTAATTATTGTGTAATGTGTTTGCATCCAAATGTAATGTCATGTTTAGATGTTATTCATCATGTCTTGTTCGTGATGAACTCATTTCAGTTTCAACAGTAACACCAATACATATTCAATCAAATAATATGAAGAGTTTGTTCGCAAAAACCGATAAGTCCATATTTGCCAAATGGAGATATTTGCGATTAAAGGTTAAGAAAAAATTAAAGAGAATAATAAGAACATTAATTTGTGCTTCTTTTGACCATAACTTCAAAAATGTACCTTTATTGTGTAGTGACCAATATATCATTTAAAAGGTATTATTTTGCACTTTATGACAGAGACCGTACTTCAAAATCTTCAATAATGGACTTATCGGTTTGTGTGAACAAACTCTTCATATTGAGTATGAAATGGAACATGAAGTCTTAAAGGGCAATGATAGATCAGGTACTGTTGGTCCTTCTTGTAGTGAAGTCTATTGCTATCTAACAACAAACTTACCCTCAACAGTAATTTGTGCTGCTGGTGCAGGATTCGCGAATATTGAAGCATGGCAAAAATAACTCCCTTCCGCTGCGATCTGTGTATCGGCAATTAGAAATATAGCTGAAGTGGCATTCTGCCATCTCCAGTAGTCAAGATGTGAGAGACTAGATGCATCTTTGATAACTGTGTTATAACTCCAGAAGAAATATGGTGTTGTCCCTCCTGTCAATGTACATCTCAAGACTGTCTCAGTTCCACGTTCCACTGCTACTGATGATGGACCATTCAGCGTCTGACCGTGTGCTACCATCATATACTACAAGCAGATTGTGTGAAAGAGAGAAGGGGAATATAGAGGGAGAGAGAGAGAGAGAGAGAGAGAAAATGTATCAAATGTCGGTGTTTAAAGTGTATGCTCATGCTGGCGATAGTCAGACAGTGTCCGTGTATAATTGTTTGCGCAAAACATTACATATATATATATATTATATATATATATATATATATATATATATATATATATATATATATATATATATATATATATTGGCAGCCTACTTGTGAATTTCTAAATTACATCGTAATACTTACCCCGTGCAGAATCATCACTGCAACTAAAACATAGAGGTGATGTGCCGTCATTGTTGTATTCTGCTTTAAGAGGGAAAACAATGAAATATAAAAATGACAGTGCGTGTAAACGTTTTGAAGTCGCCATAACTTTTGCATTGTCACTACAGTTGCACATCTATTGCGTAAACATGTTCTTTTATCTTGAAGGTAGTAAAAAATGCATTTTGTCTTGGAGAGAGAGAGAGAGAGAGAGAGAGACGCAAGTCTACATTATTTGACTTTATTTGTAATCATGGGAATAACATCAGAATAGTATAAGATGATACGAAATTGATTTTAACATCTTGTAGAATCAGCAAAATGCAGTTAGCGAAATGCTACGACGTGTAATTTCGACACTGATAGTGCAAACGAATTATATAAGCATACTAGACCCAACCACAGCACTGCGTTACCGTCAACTGCATTGACCGATAGATTTTTAATCTATGATTTAGAGAAGCATCGAAACATAATGGTGATACTATTTGAATATTCAGTAGATTGCAGGCAAATTACAATACCATGGTCCTAGAGAACAGAGATACCAGACAGGGTCTCCTCAACCTGGTGAATGGAGATATGTCTTACCGTTGATGATTTCTTTAGGGTTGAAAAGTCTCCCAATGGATAGACCGTCCTGCTTTCTACACATGCAGTTAATTGAAACACTCAACAAGGAAACAAGACACACTCTGAGGGCGAGTTAGAGAACTGCCCATAATCAATAACAAAACTATTTGATGAGAGTCAATCTATCGCCCTCTTTTGACGACAAACTCTACATTG